>NC_045744.1:4168062-4195976 GCF_008692095.1 Etheostoma spectabile
CCACCCCCGGCTTTAAACACAACCCGCTGCTTGAGCTTTGCTTTATGAGGTGTGACAGCGAGGTCTGGTTGCCGAGGCGGGCCGTATGGACTGGAACGTAAAGCTTTACATTCAACCGGCTTGCGGTCGGGTTTGGGGAGGACTTAAACTCCCTTCACCCCTATACGGTGCCTCGTATACAGGAACTTCCTTCACACTGCTGAGCTGGCATGGAAATGCAGAGTTGGAAGGAGGCAAAAGGAAGAAAAGAATCCCGTTAGGTCTGCCTTCTTTAACCTCAGAGGCCTTAATTGCACACACACAGTTGCTACCTTTTTACTAAGGAAGAAAGAGGAAAGAAAAGTACAAACAGGTGGTCCTGATTTCAGCTTTTAAAATCATACATGACATTTTTTTCCTGTAGTGTAGTTTGGTACCAGGTGTTCATAGTTCTTCCTCCTTCCTTTCGAGATTTAATAACAGGTTTTTATTTAACTGGGACTTTTTTTTCTCCGCTGGTCTGTCTCGTCGTACTAACGCTCGCACCTTATCCACCGCCCTTTTCTCTCTTTCTGTGTTTCCTCCTCCTCCTCCTCCTCCTTTTGTTGTTTTTCCCACCAGGCCGGTGGTAGTTCCCAGGTATTTGACCGGTGTAGCGTGGCCGGGAGGCCGCTTGTTCTATCCTCCGTGAGACAAAGGCAGCGTGCCTCAAGGAGAGTGATGAAAGGAAACAGGGCTGTGCAGCCACTCGTTTTTTACAATGGGAAACCTCCTTAGTGAGGTGGTAGAGCAAATAACCACCTTCTCTCTTCCTTTATTTTATGTTAACAAGCACTGAGACTGTGAGTGTGGCTCTATATTTTTGTAGTGTAAAGTGTGTGCGTGCAAAGAGGAATGGGTATCCTTTATGTCTACATAGAAGGTTTTTTAGGCTTTCTCTTCCTCCCACCTGCTTAGTTCGAGGCGACAGATGGCACTTCTCTTGTTGAAGATGTTTCCTCTATTAAGGTTTGTTTTGGTGGTTTTAAACTGTATAGGGGAGGCTTTGGAAGTGAGTGCGAGAAGCATAAAAGAACGCTCAATGATGTAAATGATTCCAGGGATTCGGGATAAGCCGAGGATTTTGTCAGCGTAAAGTGATACTGTCTCACTTTTTTTCAAAAATCTGAAAATATATTCAGCAGAAACGTGTCAAGGACAAGTAGAAATCCTTTTAAAAAATGTAAAAAAAAGTCATCTATGCAGCTGAAATGTGTTCAAGTACAAGTATAATGAAGCACCACATGAGGAAAATATTGAAATGAAAGTGCTAGTAAGTCAAATATCTATTCATTCATAAGTACTTGAGAAAAATTTGTTAGGCACACTCTCCATTTCTAGTTTTATCAGTAATGTATTATTCAATGACACATTTGTATTGTAGTCGTTCACAATACTTTCCCACGTTATTATATTGCACTATATTACAGAAGAGTTGAATTATGAGCACAGTCTAGTGTTATCATCTCTTGTGGTAGTCAGGGGGGGGGGGGGGGGGGGGGGGGGGGGGGGGGGGGGGAGCGGAAGCGGCAGGAGTCTTTTATGGTTCCAGCTCTAGAGACAACCTGTTCTCAGGCACTTCTCTACTGGCACTTTTTTATGACATCATAAAGTCCTCCATTTCCTCTGACCAGCCCTAGGTGGATATAAAGGACATACCTGGCCAGTATTTGTCTGTCTGGCTCGCTCATCCAGTCAGTCTCCTTCTACTGCTGGGGACTTCCTCCAGAGCCGGAACCCCCAGAGCGCCTGAAGAGACTCCCATCTCTTAGATCTGGACCGTCAACCCAATAGAAACTGTGGTGTTTTTTTTGATGAGCGATAGAGCAAAGAAGTTTGTTGTTTTTTGATGTTTCTTCTTAGATGCATTTTTACTGCGTCTCTATTGGTCGCTCAGGTCAGAGAGTCAGCCCGGCCCCCATGTTAGTAGACCGAGAACAACGGCCCCACTTCTAGACCTGTTACCTTTTGTATGTTGAAGTCCGAGGATGAAGAGCAGAAAAGAAAGGATTAGTGGAAGAAAAAAGGAGTTTTTTTTTTTTTTGGAGTGTGTGTGGGGGGGGGGGATAGGAGGAGCGCTTAGCGTTCACATTCATCTGATACACTGCTGGGGCTCCTCGGGGAGGCTGGAACAATACACGCACCAGCATGACAACATTCCTCGGGGTTAAAAAGGCCAAGGGTCCCCCAATGACCCCACTATGCCAATCAGTCCCAAGGCACTACACAACTCTGTGCCTTTTGTTTTTTTGGGGGTTTACGTCTTTGCACTTGTTGAACAGACTCTGCACCTTGTGTTACAATGCGCTCTTTGCTCTTTAATAGACTAGATTGGCATGTTTCATAATGTGCGTCATGTAGGGTTCGCTTCAGGTGTCGCTAGTTCACAGACCTTCTAATCGGTCGCGATCGCCTGGCGATATAAATTTCCCCACTGGGGATCAATAACCAGTACAAATTCTAAATTATTATATGAATTTCTCCAGTATAATGCCCGCAGCTTACGTCACTTTCATCACTATATTTGTCATTTCACAGAGTGCTTGCATACGCAGAAGAAACCAAAAGGGGTTTGTCATCAGTCACAGTGCAATAAAAACATGAATAAATAAAAATATGCAAACATTCAGACAGTACAGAATACAGTGCCCCAACCAGATGTTTGGCAAGCCCGGATCTATATATGCTTTTTCAAGCATATAGAACCACAAAAAAGCTGTAATTACCCAAAGTATGAATAGAGTTAAATGGGCACTTTATATAATAAACTAACCAGGGTCAAATATTAGGCCGAGGGCATTGTAGCTCCTTAGAGCGATGTCATTCCTCCTTTATGAAAAAATCCGGGTTCATTTTTTGTTTTTGTGCACACCACAGCACCCTTCAAATAAAGTCTAAAGGCCGCCATTAAAGTATGCATGTGTAGGCATGGAGTGGCGTGTGAGGCCCTTACAGGCAGACTGCAGGTCTGGTAGTCATTACGGGTGAATGTACTGTACAGTACACACTGGAGTGGACATGCAGCTACATTAAAGTCTCGCCCACGGCCCACGTCAGACCACCCCAGAGACACACCACTGGCACTTCCTCCACCCGCTTCCACCGCTCAGCCCTGGGGGGGGGAGGCGCCTTTTGGGATTTCCGGAGTACGCGCTGGACAAAAATTGTCTTTAGTAAACTTTCCAGTGAAAAAGCCAATCGGATTGCCTTTAACTGTTTATCTAATTTTTGTCTTCTATCTGTAGGTGTTCATTGGTGCCTCCTGATGCTCTGCGATGAAGATCATTTTTCTATGAGGTATACTGCACATCATCATTAAAATGGCCTCATAAAATCCATGGCCTCCTCTATTACTGAATATTCACCACGTGTCACATTCTTTTGTCCTCTTCCTCGGTGGAGAGCGAGGCATCGCAGAAAGATGACTATAAAGCTCCTTGAATTTTTATCCTGCACACTAAATCGGCTTACAGCAGAGGAAGGAGACATTGCTCTCTTTTAGTTCGAAATGAAAGCATGTCTGGGTGCAGCTGTGGAGGAGCTCCGAAGATGGGGGAATTTTTGTTGTCGGGATCAAATACAGACCTTTTAATTTTGTCTAGAAGCTGATGCCTCTCCACACCCACTGCTCTAAAACCACTTTTGTCAGTAATGGAGACTGGCCTGCTCGGGCCAGAGTGAGTCCACGAGACTTTCCTAGCAGAAAATAAAGTGCAGAGTTGCTGGTGATAGGCTTCGTGGAGGCCCGGCTGTTTGCCACATGATGTAATTATCTGCCATTTCAAAAGATTCCCCCCCGCCGTCAATGTACTGTTTAAATGTGTGTTTGTGTGTGTCTGTGTGTGATTTGATCTTTGGTCTGTACCCCCGGTGTAATGTTGAGACTCTGTTGAGGCCTGTAGCTTGCCCCCCCCCCCCCCCCCCCCCCCCCCTCCCGATTTAAGCTGGGTTAGCTATGATCTCTCCCCCTTTAACCCCAATCCCTTCCCCCTTTGTGATCCCTCTCTCACACACACACACACACACACACATATATATATATATATATACACACAAAAGAAATATTCAGCTGTAGAGAGAGGGGTCTACGGGGTGGGAGGGGGGGGGATTAAGAAGAAATGGCTGGCTGACACTGGAGTTGCCATGGCAAAGCCCCCCTTTTCTCCTCTCCTTTGACCCTCCACCTATTTTTTCGTTTTTAGGTCTCATTGTGTGTGTGTGTGACACTGTGATAGAGTAGGGAAGATGTAATATGGCTTATGAATTAAGTCTCTTATCAGAGCTGCTTCAGCCTGAGAGAAGATAGACTTCCAGTTCACATGCTGCCGTTCAGACAACAGTAGCAAAGCCAAAAGAAAGGAAAGAGGTCTAAAAACTAGTTTATATGTTATTTACTGAGTGGTTGTAAATTTGATACTACATAATAGGACTGTATGTGACTACACATGTCTTTTTCTGTAACCATCCATATTAGTTTGCACATTTTGTTATGTTCATGAAGCAAGGCACGCCTTGTAAGAATGCAGGGGGCATTAATTCAAAGACCCAGACAAACAGCAAACTGTCTATTTAATGAGTTTCTGAATTATAGCTGCCGTAACGTGACGCATTACTCATTCATTGTAGCCGGTGTGATCATGCTAGCCTGACGTCTGCCTCCCTCAGCAGAGTAATGGATGCGGGTCTAGCCTCTCGCTCGATGACATCAGCAAAGCCTAAGCCGATGAAACAGAGCGGCGAATGACCATAGATCAACGTTTACCATCCTGACGTCAGCCCCCCCCCCGGGTCTGCGCAGGAGCGCAGGGACACTGTCGCTAGTTGTTTCCCAGCCGTGCCCTGCCTCTGACAATGGGAGCTCTCAGCCGGTGGCGGGGCGATGGCTCGGCCCTGAAAAGCTCGGCTGCACAGTAGGACATCGCGGCATTGTTCTCCCGACTAGATGTCCACAATAACCGTGTCAGGCTTGAAGATATTTCTCTAATATTGGTCCGAGCCATGTCAAACCACAGTTGTTATTCTTTACGATGCAAAAGTGCATTCATTTTGTTTTATTTGAAACATTTAGATATTGGTTTAAAGGGTCAGTTCACTCCAATTACACGCATGTTCTCATTTAATCTCAGCGGTATCTGGATACTGTATGCAAATATTCATAATTCCTTCGTCTCCAAAGAGTGGAGATTTGGAATGTGTAGCTCTTTGCTCTTCTCTATGACATTTTTAAATACCTCTAAAAACTGTTTTGTTGATTATTAAGAGCAGAGAAACTCAACAGGGGTCCTCAGAACATAACAGAGGCATGTTAAAAAAATAATTAACATATAGTGTATTACTACATTAACATGAATGTAGTATTTTGATAGCAAAGCTAAATGGGCCTATTTGTGGAAAAAAAAACATTTTATTTACACATTGAAGGCAAGCCTAGTATAAGAAAGGCAGCACTTGTAGCCATATGGTTGTATGGTTATAGGTTTTATGTGGGACTCTCTTTTAGCTAAGGGACTCTGATTATAGGGTTGTGGGGGGGAAATACCGATATTTTCAGTGGCAATACTGTATCGATACACAGTCCGCAAGTATGGATCTTTTATTAAATATGTGTTGGTCAGTTTGTCTGTTTGACAATCCCATTTTGCAGCAATAAAATTGAAGTGATATGAACAATGAGAAATGTATGTTTTTAGATAAAACAGGTGTTGACAAAGTTTCCTTTTGGGGACGTCATTTGAAATTGGGAAAAATCGGAAGTTGGAAAAAAGGTTATAAATTGCAATATATTTCAGAATAGTGCCATTATGTTTAAAATCGCAATAATATCGTATCGTGGCGTAAGTATCGTGACGATATCGTATTGGGAGACGTCTGGTGAGTCCCACCCCCCTTTACTGATTTAGAGTAGTACTTTGTCTCTGGAAAAAAAAGACAGGTGGCTGTTGAGTATTTTTAATGTCATTTCTCAATTCTGTTCTGTTCACTTCTAGCGGAAATCTCAGAAATTGATATCTGAAAACCTGTGCAATGGACACCAGAATTAGCTGCATGCCTAAACACCGCAAAAGGAAATGAACAAGGCAAAACGTCAAAACTAATGGCTTCCTCATCATCTGTGTTTCAGATGCCGTGAAGACCAATTTTGACGTGAAGATGAAAGACTTTCAAGCTCCTCTGATTAACGGTGGTAAGGCAATAAAGCAGAACCTCTGAAAAGAATGAATGAAAAAAACAAAAAAAAACAGAACCATGCTTGTCCTGTGGACAGTGGACTCATTCTGCCACTGTCCTGTGTCGTTATGTCCCTTTGCTGTGCGACCTGTCCTCCGGGGGTTGGAGTGAAGTCCTCGCCTCTGTCCCTGTCCCCCTTTGCTCTGTCCGTCCTCCCTCCTCTACGCCCTGCCTCGTCTTGTCAGCTCGGGTCACAAACCCCCACCCCCTCTCCCCCACCCCGCTCGCCTCGGTGAACATTCAACGCTGTCGGTGAGTTTTGGTATGGATCACATGAAAACCATCGACCGTTGACTGTGCCCCGAGGCCGGCTCCGACGACGTCCAAAAGTCCTTGTAGGCGCGTGCAAAAACCCGAGAGACGAAGACATGGACAAAAAGTGACACTCTGTTTCCACTGTACCCAAAGACCAAAGGTCACAATCAACATTCATTGCTGTCGCTGGGTTGGACTGTGTAGAAAAGCTCACTGAACAATGAGTGCAACTGTGGCCCAGATCTGCCCGACTTCGCGTCTCAGCCAGTCAGCCGACCGGATGCGAAAACGCTTTGATTTCTTTCATTTATATTACTTCTTGTTTTTCACTTCTATTTTCTCCCCTCTTCCTCCCTCCCTGGCGCTGCATAGTCTTCAGGGGGAAGAGAGAGAGAGATAGAGACATAAATAGACTTCTGGCGGCTTGCTTGTCCTCGTCCTCCTCTCCTCTAATTGGTGGTTATGTGTGCAGCAAGGGGGAAGGAAGCGGAGTGAATGTGTAATCATTTGGAGTCTCTTCTCCTTCATCCCTCTCTCTTTTTTGTTTGTCTAATTATACACTAAGCTCTGTTAACTCTGTGTTAACTGTGCTGGCAAGAATGAGCGAGTGACAAAGAAAGGGAGGACAATGGGGGGGGGGGGAAAGGTGGAAAGATTAGAGCACCAGTAAACATGTTATCTAGTTTTCAGTATGTGCATTCTAATATTCTTCCTAAGGATGTAGGCAATTGTTTTTTGAGTGCAGAAAGGAGATTGTTTTCACCTCTTTGACTGTGGAGGTCTCATTATGTGTGTGTGTGTGTGACGTATGTTGTGATAGAAGACCTGTCCGCTGAGCTCGGAGTGCAATGTGTTATTTTTTTCCTTCCGCAAGTCTCTAACCTTGTCTTCCTGCAGACAGTGTGAAACCGGCCACGCCGTACCCATCTGTAACAACTCTCTATCTCTGTAATTCATGGAATGTTAACACACGGTTGAGATATATGTAGGAATGGGTTTGGGAAAGTGGGCAAATTCATTCACCCATTTATTAAAGTTGAATCCGAATCCATGCAATTGTGTGCAATGTGATTATTTACAGTGTATATCTACATATGACTCGTATAACCTCTGTCATTTAGTAACTCGTGCCCATTCCCCCCCCCCCACTCCCCAGTCTCTCTCTGTATTATTCATAGAAAAGCACTCAGTCCGTACAGTGGTGCAGAACAGTGGATGTGATGTAATGGTAACTGCGAGCGTGGCTTCAGACCGTCACGTGGGATGGACTCATGCGACAGGAGAAAACATTTGCTCATTTGTTCATTTGTTTCACGGCTTTCTTGGTGTTTGCCAACAGCTCATGGCCAGGGGATTGGACGGGAAGCACATCCGTGATAAAAGTATACTTTTTTAACAGTTTAATTACAGAAAATGACATTCCAAAGACCTGCTACCCGCACATTGTGCAGAAGTTGAGATGTTGGGGGGGGGGGGGGGGGGGGGGGGGGGGGGGGGGGGGGGGGGGGGGACCGGCCTACGTCCCGGTTTGAACTGGTAGTTGGAGAGGTGCAACTTCACGTCCTGAGGTGCCCTTGAGCATGGCACCAATGTAAGTAATAACAATAATAACGTATCCTTTTTATATATATTTTTTAATATATCCTTTATATATATACTTTTTTTAATATATATTCTTTATACAAGGGGAAATCACAATTTGCACTCTGTTGTTATTGCACACATTCATTCACACATTCCACACAGGTCTGAATTACACACGCACGCTAAGTACCTATACATGCACTAAATGGAGAGATGTCAGAATGGGGGGGGGGTGGCTGCCCGTGGAAAGGCGCCCCAACCAGTTGGGGGCTCAGTGCCATGCTCAAGAGCACCTTGGCAGTGCCCAGGAGGTGAACCGGCACCTCCGTGGTCCGTGTGGGGACTTGAACCAGCGACCCAACCCAACTCCTAACAACTGAGCTACTCCCACCCCATTTACACATATGTGTAATAACAGAGTGTAACATTTTAATTTGAAGTACGTCTTCTTTTTCTTTTATGTTAAAGGAGAAGAAAAGAAAGATGTCGATGCAGCTAAAAGTCCACAACATTGTGCGATCAAATATTTTCACTCAACAAAAAGCTCTGAAACAGCAAAACTAATAATAAAAGTGTTGCTGAAACATCATTTCACAGGACTTTGAAGACCTGGAACCCGCCCATGATGAGCCCCGTTGTGCAAATGTTGAGATGTTGGGGGGGTAGCGGTAGTTCAGTCCATAAGGACTTGGCATGGGGGTCGCTGATTCAAGACCTGGGCATGGACATCTCACCATTATTGCCTGTATAAGGTCCTGTTTGCGCATGTGCGTGTAATGCACCTGTGTCAAACTCAAGGCCCAAGGGCCAAATTCGGCCCCTCGCATATTTTGATCCAGCCCACATAGCAATTTAGGGTTACAATACATTTTGGCCCACCGAGTTTTTTGTCACTTTTTGTTAATTTTTTTCCACTTTTTTTTGCTTTCTAGGTTTATGGTTTTTATGATCACTCTGGAATTTTTTTTCTGACTTTTTTAGGATTTTATGTCGACCTCACTTTGGAAAGACTTCATAACACATACAATTTTCTCCTAAATAAAAGCAAGACTGCACTTTACATCTGGACAAGGATGTGATTCTCATTTTTGCAACGTGGCCCTTGGTGAAGTGGAGTTTGACACCCCTGGTGTAATGTATAATAGCGGAATTGGAAATGTAATGTATCATTACAGTATGTCTTCTTCTCCTGTATGTTGAAAGGGAAGGAATTAGCACGTAAATGCAGCAATAAATCCACATCGTTGTGTGAAAAAATATTCAAACTCACAAAGAGCACTGAAACAGCAGAAAATAGTTGCTGAAATATCATTTCACAGCACTTTGAAGTGATACTATCGCCATCTAGTGTTTAACCCTCATGTTGTCCTCGGGTCAAATTGACCCGTTTTCCTATATCAATGTTCTTTCTAATTCCCCAAAATAACATGATTGATTCCTCACAACGCTCTTTGGCAAGTACACACCTCTACTTTCATTCATTTTGGGGCGGCTAATTCAATTTTATAGCATTTGAGAAAAAAATGGAAGTGGTTTTGAAATGATATTGAGTAAAAGTTGACATATTCCAGTCTGTGATTATCCATCAAAATCCATTCCTTTAATTTAAGTCTAAATAATTCCTAATTTCTGCTTTTCTAACTCAAACATTAGGTATAATTTCCTATAAATGAGCTTTACTGAACCTAAATTTCAAAAATAACTCAAACTAAAGTTAATAAGTTAGTGTTACGTAGTGTTGAAAATTCAAAAAAAGTGACAACAAGTGAAAAAAGTGTCAAAAATGTTAATAAAAGGGACAGAAATGTGATACAAGACGTTAACAAAAGTGTTGATTTTCAATTTTGACAGGAAGACAACACGAGGGTTAAGGGGTCACTTCAATGGGAAAACAGAAACTGAAATACAGGCAACAACAATGTGTTTTCCTATATGGATATAATAAGAACATCCATACCTTTAATATAAGTCTAAATAATTCCTAATTTCTGCTTTTCTAACTCAAACATGAGGTACAATTTCCTAAAAATGAGGTTTACTGACCATAAAATCCAAAAATGACTGTAAAACTAAGGTTAATAAGTTAGTGTTACGTAGTGTTAAACGTCAAAACAGTGGCAAACATTGAAAAAAGGGACAAAAACGTGAGAAAAAGTTAAAAAATTCAAATTTAAAAATTAGAGAGCGTCGACAAAAGTGTTGATTTTCACGCAACTTCATGTACAAGCAAATCATGTGCTCTGTAATATGGAAATAACAAATAGTTTACAGTTCCTTATTATTTTTCCCCGCATAACTTAATCCTGATTTGAACTCATCCTGGATTTACAATGCTCTTTTGACTTTTTGGACTCAAACATCACATGTGGATCACCTCTTAACTACCAATAACACACTTTGTAAAAACTGGCTCTCGAGCTCACTGCTGTATTTCACAGCTACACACACAGAGATGAGAGGAAAGGAAATCAAGTGTATGTAGGTTATATGTCATTGTTTAAAAAAAAAAAAAAAAATCCCCAGGTTCATTTTCCCTGAATTAATAGCTTTGGCGCTTGGATAAATTTAACCTAGGAATACTTTTGAAAGTTCTGCCCTCTGTAAAGTGAGATAGTGTCACTTTAAGGATGCGTGGTAACGAGCAGATACAGAGTTGACTTTCTATGTGACATTGTAATAGCGAGCCTTTCCCCTTTTGAACAAAAGGTGGGGTTTTAGACAATAATCTTGTTTCAATAAGTCAAGGATGTCTGGCCTTTTAAAGGTATTTAAAACATACGTACATTAAATTGTTCTCTAAGAAACGATAGTTCCTTGGTTAAAGGACCCACTGTTTATAGGCTCGCATTGCCAGATGCACACCATGACCTATGGGGGGGGAATTACCAGACGTCGATATCATCCTGATACTTATGCAGGGATACGATATTATTGCAATTTTAAACATTTTTCAATATTCTGCAATATATTGCAATTTATAACCTTTTCTAGTTTTTCCCAATTTTAAATGACGTCCCCAAAAGGACACTTAGTCAACATGTGTTTTACCTAAAAAGATACTCTGTTTGTTCATATCCCTTCAATTTTTTTGCTGCAAAATGGGATTGTCAAGCAGAAAAACCGACCACCACATATCTAATATATAATATGATAAAAGATCCATGTGTATTATTGCAGTATTGCCACTGAAAATATCGCAACGCTATGCTGCATTGCTTTTTTTCCCCCCACCCGTATGATTTATATTTATTACACTATTACAGCTGATGTCAGCATTTGTGTCAACATGGATATACCTGTTCTACGGGCTATGAATAGAGAACTTTTACGACTTCCTCATGCTGATGTCACACAACTTTCACCGCACAAAACAAAAACTCCAGAGCTGGAATTTCTCACCGGAACAAAACAAACCAGTGAGTTAAGAGAGAAGCTGGAAGATTACACGTGTGGTCATTTCAGTTCTGGGTTACGCAATACACAGAGATGTGTGTTTTCATTCACAGAACTGTCACAACGTATCCTTTTTCAACAAAACTTTAATGATTCTATCTTACAACATGTACAAATACAACATTTTATAAAATCCAAGAATATAAAACGTGATACGAGGCTCTTAAAACTGAGCTGATGCCTGCATGTCGCTGCTTTTTTCTTCTTAAATCGGCAAACAGGAGTTCACCGAAGCGTTATCGGAGCAGATAACGTGCAGGAAAACTGTCTTCAAAAAGCAGAATCGCTTCATTCCAGCGCTTGTGAGGTCTTGATGTGAACCATTTGTGCTTTACTCCTGCAATGAGAATCGATCCAGTTATCATTTTAGCCATGCTCGTGTGTAAATGCAGTACATTCCACATTTCCAGCCCTGCAGAATGATGCTTTTTATTAATTGGTTGCACAATCTCTCTTTGCTAATTATCCTACCTTAAGCGGTTGACGTAGTCCATCACCCAGTGTAAAGCAGGATTGGTGCATGCTTGACCCTTCTTTGTGTGGAAACTATAAAAATGAAAGGGAAAGAATCCAAAATGAACATTTATACGGTCATGTATTGCGTATTCATTGTTCTCCGGCTGAGATGTCGGAGTGATACTCACATGATGGCGTTGATGGGACACATCTCATTGACGGTCTGGACCGAGTAACCCTTGATTTTAGAAAATGGGATTTTCGTTGCCATGTAATTTCGACAGCATCCATATCTCACTGGGAAAAAAGAGAAAAAATAATTAGATGCTGAAAAAAAAATAAAAAATAAAAAAACTGAAGTGACATTTTGATACAAGAAGTATTCAGATAATTCTCTTGGGGAAAATTAGCACAGTGTAAAAAAAGTTGGTATTCATTGCTACTTCAGTATTAGCATTGAAATAAACTCAAAGTACCAGAAGTAAAAGTACTCATTATGCCGAATGGGCCATTTCAAAATCACATATTTTATATTACTGGTTTATAATATCGATGCATTCATGTGTAAATCACTTTACTGTTGCAGCTGGCAAAGTCCTAACTGTAATTACGTCATATATACGTTTTATATATAATACTGCTGGGAAGCTTACCTTTGATAATACTTATATTTTTTTGTATTAATGTACTGTAAATTGGCAAAGTAACTTAGACAATGAAATAAATGTGATGTGTGTTTAGCATAACCAGATTTGTGTGGATGGAAGTAACAAAGACAAAAATAAATAAAAGCAAATTAATAAGACACAATTTAAAAAAAACGACAGAGATGGATGAGTCCATACCTGGAGATGCGTTTGTGGCCAGTAGACAAACGGTGAGGAGCGTGATCCCCACCACTGCGGCTTTGATTGACACCATGTCGTCTTCTGAGCTGAGCTGTAGTTTTGGGTGGAGTAAGAGAGGCTGTGACCCAGCTGGCGATCACAGCCACCTTTTATAGTCCTCTCAGGAACAGGAAACTTCCACCCTCACGAAATGACACCACCTCAGAAAAACTCCCCTCATTTTCCCCAGTGCTACAAAGGGGAAGATGTATGTGTATGTGTGTGTGTGTGTAAGGGGGGGGGGATATCACACACACACATGCACTCATGCACGCACACACACAGACAGTATTGTCTGTCACCCATATGTGAACCAGAAGAAATGTTGATTTTTTTAACAGATATCGGTTTGAAAAAGTACGCAAAAATTGGATTGGATTTTACTGTCAGTATAAATGGAATAATGCTATTGAATTTTGGTTTTGGACAGTAGAAAAAAGGCAAAATGAATAGAGCAGAAACTCAATTTTACTTGGCATGTTGACCTAATGTATATGAATAAAAATAAAAGAACTGAAGATGGGTGTCAGGTTTCCCATCACCACTCCCAGAGTGTCCAGTGCAACATGGGAAGTTACACAGGTGTGACTCCATTGTCAGTGAGTTTCACCATACACTGCTACAGTTAAAGGTGGAATATATTTAATCAAAGCAAACTATTTAAAGAATAAAAAAGACTCACTGAAGACCTTATTGAGCCCTGTCTGAACGTGGGCCACTATAAGTAGGTTGCGTTGAGGTTATTTTCTAGGTCAGAGGAACACTTACTATTTACTCAAGAACCATGCATCAAAGGAAACAAGTGCATTTGGAGCACTGAAATAGGTCATGAAACCCTTAATGTCAGAAAAAATTGTGCATCTCAGACTTTCCACCAAAAAACCACAACATTGAACTTTGAAATGCAACAACTCATCATACCATGATTCAGGGGTCACGCTTTAAAACAGACTTTAAAAATGCGAGTCTTTTCAAGACACAAAATGCCACCTACTCCCAGGGAGAAGAAGGGGGGGTTTGAGAAGAAAAGCTCAGTTGTGGACTTTCAATATGTCTTTTTCAGAGCCCATTCTAAACCCGTGGGGACAGCAGACATACATGCCTGCATTTACCGTGTGAAAAAACCAAAACAGTTTGATATTTGTTCTGAAAATGTACCCCTTTGCTCATGATCTGACAGAGCAGACATTTTGACTTGGCTTAGTAGAAAAGGCAAGTGTTACTAATGGCATTATCAATAGTTCTGTTCTATTTGACCCACCAAGCCATGACCAGGACCCTGAAACTGAAGCAGCATAAAGGAATTCTGACATCTTTCTTTGTACATGTACTGTGACATATCAAAATGTCTCTCTCCTGTAAAATAACGTCTTCATAAGTGATGAAAAATAAGGTTAAAATTGGGTTCTATTTCATTTGACTCCGACCTGCTTGTCATTACTTTTGCTTGGTGGTCGCATCTACATTACCCCAGTTCCATAATTTGCATTTTATTTTATTTATTGGGGCTTTTTAGGCTTTTTCCTATTTTTTTTTCTAGTTTTTTTTCCTAGTTTTTTTTCCTGTTTCCACAGTACAGATGAAAGAGACGGGTAATGACATGCAGGTCGGAGTCGAACCTGCTCTACCAACGGAGCTAACCCTACCACGCATAATTTGCATTTTATTGTATTTTATACACGTATGTAAGCAATGGTGATGGGTGATATTAACCAGTGACAATTGACAAATTATATAAAAAGTATAGGCCTATAAATGATAATTTGATGGAAGGATAATAGCTAAAATGAAAACGGTGTGCGGTCCAAATTGCAGACGCAATGTATTTCATGAAATATCATATTCTATGTTGCCTCATAATGCCTCGTGAAAAAGGTCAGCAGGATGTTATGTTGTGCGGTATGGTTTGGGGTTGTTGTCAAACGATATTGCATACTCTTAAAAAATATGTCTCAATGAGCATACCTTATTAACATCGCTGTAAGAATTAGAAAAAAATTACAATACCATAACATGAAAATACTTCATTCAAAATGTTAATTAAGTAGAACTATTTTTACAAAAGTATCAAAAGTGTGCAAAACAGCTCCTGTCAGTGTTAATATATGGTTATAGCAAATGTTAACCACATGGGTGGTTTACTTTATGAAAATATATCATGATTCATAGACTGATCCCATGTTTCGTGTGTGAAATCTGAAAGTATATATATTATCAATATTTCCCTCTGGAATGTAGTGTAGTAGAAGCATACAATTGAAGTATTCAAGTACAAATACCTCAAATTTGTATAGGAGTACAGTATCTGAGTAGAGGAACATAGTTATATTTCACCACTGCTTATTAAATAAAGTTAAATAAATGACGCCATTTTAAAGGTAGCTTTAAAGTGTCAACCTTTATGTTGTCCTCGGGTCAAATTGACCCATTTTCCTATGTCAATTTTCTTTTTAATTCCCCAAAATAACATGATTGATTCCACACAACGCTCTTTGGCAAGTACAAATCTCTACTTTCATTCATTTTGGGGTGTCTTATTCAATTTTATAGCATTTGAAAAAGAAATTGAAGTGGTTTTGAAATAGTATTGAGTAAAAGTTGACATATTCCACACTGTGATTATCTATCAACATCCATTCCTTTAAATTTTGTCTAAAGAATTCCTAATTTCGGCTTTTCTAACTCAAACATTAGGTATTATTTCCTATAAATGAGGTTTATTGACCATAAATTCCAAAAATAACTGTAAAACTAAAGTTAATAACTTAGTTTTACAGTAAAACTGAGGTACAGTAAGGACATTATACTACTGTAAAACTAAGGTACAGTAAAGGTATTATACTACTGTAAAACTAAGGTAAAGTAAGTGTATTATACTACTGTAAAACTAAGTACAGTAAGGGTATCATACTGTAAAACTAAGGTACAGTAAGGGTATTTTACTACTGTAAAACTAAGGTCAGTAAGGGTATTTTTACTGTAAAACTAAGGTACAGTAAGGGTATAAACTGTAAAACTAAGGTACAGTAAGGGTATCATACTACTGTAAAACTAAGTTACAGTAAGGGTATTATACTGTAAAACTAAGGTACAGTAAGGGTATTTTACTACTGTAAAAACTAGTTACAGTAAAGGGATTTTTACTACTGTAAACTAAGGTACAGTTAGGTATTTTTACTACTGTAAACTAAGGTACAGTAAGGGTATTTTTACTACTGTAAAACTAAGGTACAGTAAGGGTATCATACTGTAAAACTAAGAACATGAAGGGTATTTTTACAACTGTAAAACAAGGTACAGTAAGGGTATCATACTGTAAAACTAAGGTACAGTAAGGGTATTTTACTACTGTAAAACTAAGGTACAGTAGGGTATCATACTGTAAAACAAGGTACAATTAGGGTATTATACTACTGTAAAACTAAGTTACAGTAAGGGTATTATACTGTAAAACTAAGGTACAGTAAGGGTATTTTTACTACTGTAAAAACTAAGTTACAGTAAAGGGATTTTTACTACTGTAAAACTAAGGTACAGTTAGGGTATTTTTACTACTGTAAAACTAAGGTACAGTAAGGGTATTTTTACTACTGTAAAACTAAGGTACAGTAAGGGTATCATACTGTAAAACTAAGGTACTGTAAGGGTATTTTTACAACTGTAAAACTAAGGTACAGTAAGGGTATCATACTGTAAAACTAAGGTACAGTAAGGGTATTTTTACTACTGTAAAACTAAGGTACAGTAAGGGTATCATACTGTAAAACTAAGGTACAGTAAGGGTATTTTTACTACTGTAAAACTAAGGTACAGTAAGGGTATCATACTGTAAAACTAAGGTACAGTTAGGGTATTATACTACTGTAAAACTAAGTTACAGTAAGGGTATTATACTGTAAAAACATGTTCAGTTATGATATTGTAATTGCGTAGTTACAGTAACTTACAGCAAATCTACAGTAAAAAGTCTAACAGTGTACGTAGTGTTGAAAACATAAAAAAAGTGACAAACATTGAATTTTTTTTGAAAAAAGGTACAAAAAAGTTAAAAACCTATAAAAAACGTCAATAAAAGTGTCGATTTTTATGTGAATACAACACAAGGGTTAAAGTGTTGCATTCAAGGACTGAACAACATTTACTGTAATGTACAACCTTTTTATTTATAGTCAGCATAACAGCATAATACCGTATTATAAGATCCCTTTACCTACATATCCACACTCCTTAAATTTATTTATTTATATTCATATTTATACAATTTGTTCAACTACTACACAGAATTGCCCTTTGGCAATAAATAAATAAATAAAGTATTTCTGATTCGGATTCTGACATCATGCCAGTATCTTTAAAAAGATACTTGTCTTTTTACCCAGGGAAGAGGGGGTTTTGTGCCACTGTTGTGGTTAAAAAGTACACTGTGCGCATATTTCCCGCTTGACCCAATTTCATTAGAACCGGTATTTCCAGCTACGGTTCCAAGGTCTGTGGTAGGACATTTACCTTTGGTATTAGAGTATTTAAACTTCACTGCCAGAGTCAAATTTTATCAGTTCATACCATCTAAGAATCCAGGTCTGAAAACCCATTCCCGGCTGAAGAGACGATGGCGAGGCTTACTGTGTGGGTGTCCCTTATGCTGGTGGTGCTGGTGGCCCTGGGTGAAAGCAGTGAGTATGACTTCAGCAGTTATATACTGCACGTGATACATTTTTATTATTATATCCATGTAGGAAAACACATTGTTGTTGCCTGTATTTCAGTTTCTGTTTTCCCATTGAAGTGGCCGCTTAACCCTCGTGTTGTCTTCCCGTCAAAATTGAAAATCAACACTTTTATTGACGTCTTATATTGATGTTTTTAACTTTTTCTTACGTTTTTGTCCCTATTTTCAACACTTTTGACACTTTTTTCACTGTTACTCACTTTTTTTGAGTTTTCAACACTATGTAACACTAACTTATTAACTTTAGTTTTAGTTATTTTTGAAATTTGGGTTCAATAAAGCTCATTTATAGGAAATTATACCTTATGTTTGAGTTAGAAAAGCAGAAATTAGGAATTATTTCGACTAAAATTAAAGGAATGGATTTTGATGGATAATCACAGACTGGAATATGTCAACTTTTACTCAATAAAATTTCAAAAGCACTTCAATTTGTTTTTAAAATGCTATAAAATTGAATGAGACACCCCAAAATTAATGAAAGTAGAGATTTGTACTTGCCAAAGAGCGTTGTGTGGAATCAATCATGTTATTTTGGGGAACTAAAAAGATTAATATAGGAAAACTGGTCAATTTGACCCAAGGACAACATGAAGAAACACATGTTACTATGCTAAAATGTTCGTAATGTCTCTTCTTTAAAGGTCCCTTCTGCTGCACACAGTACCAAGAACATCCAATCCCAGTGAAGTATCTGAAATACTACAGAGTCCAAGAGGTCACACATCACTGCAACATCAAGGCAATAATGTAAGAAAACATAATCTGTGAATCAGCACATACTATCATAATAAACGTAAATATGGGCTCTGCTGTTAGCAGTAATGTCCTAACGTCTTCCCTTGTCTTAATACAGCTTCAAGACATTAAAAAACAAGCTTGTCTGTGCCGATCCTGACAGAAAGTGGGTGAGAATTGCACAGGAGTCTGTACCACAGTAAGTTCACTTCTCTATACCAAGCTCTGAGCTACGGAAGAGGATTAGGGCCACTGGTGAAACCTGTATGTGAGTTCTGACTTTATTCTCAGAATTCTTGAAATAAAGTCAGAATTCTGACTTTATTTTTAGAGATCAAAGTCAGAATTCTGAGATTAAAGTCAGAATTCCGAGATTAAAGTCAAAATTCTGAGAATAAAGTCAGAATTCTGACTTTTGTTCTTAGAATGCTGACTTTATTTTTAGAGATCAAAGTCAGAATTCTGAGATTAAAGTCAGAATTCTGAGATTAAAAGTCAACTTTTGAGATTACAAGTTCAGAATTCTGACTTAATAATCTGACTTTAATCTCAGAATTCTGAGAATAGAGTCAGAATTCACATACAATTTTTCACAAATTTTTGGCCCTAATCCTCTTCCGTACTGAGCAAAAAAAAACAAAAACAGGATCAAAATTGAGTCAAGATGCAACAATCGTATGTGAATAATTATTATGTTTTTTTTCTTTTTGTCTCTTTAAACAGAAAACCTTGAGCAGTATGGAGATCCCCTGAGGAAAACAACTGAAAGACACATAAGATTAATATAATGTAGGCACAGTCAGTGCATCTCATATTATTGTACTATTTTTAATATTATTATTAATAAATATAATTATTTGAATACTCTGCTGTTTCTTTGTTCTCTATTTATGTATTTAAGTAACATAATCTAATGTTTTTTTATTTATGTTTTTTAATTTTTTTAAATTTTTATTGTTTTTAGAAATATTGAAAATACCACATAACAATTTTTAAATACCTGTGCCAAACTTGCTGAAGTAAACACACATTAGAAGTATGCCTAGTGTGCTCAAGGATAGATAGATAGATGATAGTATATAGATAGATAGATGATATATATATATATATATATAATATTAATATATATATATATATATATTATATATATGAGATGATAGATATATAAGATAGATAGATAGATAGATAGATAGATAGACATACAATATACATGAAATAATAATAGTAATAAAAATATAAGAACAAATGTTTGAATATGTACAGAAAATAAAGATAAGTGATGGAAACTCATAGGAAGACAAGACAAGAAAAGAAAGATAGAAAGTAAAACTGGAGGTGGGGGAAGTAGAGTAAGCTTTCTATAGCTTAAAGCAAGTACACCACTTTAGTAAATATATATTTTCAGTTGCCACTTTGTTAGGTAACTAAAACTAATGCAGTCACCAACATATGAATATGTTGACTTTTAACAAATATTTATTATTAACCCCCATGTTGTCCTCGGGTCAAATTGACCCGTTTTCCCATATCAATATTCTTTTTAATTCCCCAGAATAACATGATTGATTCCCCACAGAGCTTTTTGGCAAGTACAAATCTCTACTTTCATTAATTTTGGGGTGTCTTATTCAATTTTATAGCATTTGGAGAAAAGAATTGAAGTGTTTTTGAAAGAGTATTGAGTAAAAGTTGACATATTCCAGTCTGTGATTATCCATCAACATCCATTCCTTTAATTTTAGTCGAAATAATTCCTAATTTCTGCTTTTCTAACTCAAACATTAGGTATAATTTCCTATAAATGAGCTTTATTGACTATAAATTCCAAACTTAACTGTAAAGCTAAAGTTAATAAGTAAGTGTTATGTAGTGTTAAACGTCAAAAAAGCGTAGAATATGGGACAAAACTTTAAGAAAAAGTTCAAAATAAATAATAAAAAGCGTCAACAAAAGTGTTGATGTTTAATTTTGACAAGAAGACAAAACAAGGGTTAATATTATTATTATTACTATTATTATTATTATCATTATTATTATTTTTATTATTATTATTATTTAAAATTTTTATTGCAGGACTCTTCTATAAGCAAAATTTGCCGAGTAATAATTATAATTATAATAATGTAATTTTCATCATCAAACACTTAGACCATAGGATGTATATTATATTAATTATATAATAATTAATTCAATACATAGACAGTGCATGGTGTGGCCAATGCCGTGTGTAGTTCACGGTATCACCAGCAGGGGGGGGGCGTGTTCAGCAGCACAGCAGCACTGAATGGACTGCAGGATGTCCAAGCGGAAGACAATCTACGTGTATTAATACTCGGCAATATGATATGCCTGTTTGACCTGTTTGATATGCCTTAATTGTTAATCATAACGATAAAAAAAACTCGATGTGACTGTGGTAACGTTAACAGTTGTGACGCTATGATAAGATGAAGCGATACTGATATGCTAACTATAGCTAAATCTGGGCATTCCAAGCTAGCTAAAGCTATCAGTTAGCGTTAGCTGCTGTGTTGTTATGAAGAATAAGAGCTAACTGCGAGAGGAAAGATGCTAAAAAGAGGACAATGGTAAGATATAGAAATGTAAAGGAGATAATTACCTGCTATGTTTGTCACAGGACCGTTTAGTTATGGACACATTCATACAGCTTTTCGTTATATTTCGTGATATTGCGGTTGGGGGTTAAAATATTAATTTGTGCTTATTATCACGCGTTAAGCTAGGCGTGTAACCACAATAGCTTACGGCTAATAGCTATGTGCTCCCCTTAAAAGACACTTTACTTTCATACAAACAATGGTGTAATATACCTATTGTAACATTATATCAATATAATGTTAAGCATGCCGGATAAGTGGACGAAGATGGATGGTTGGATGGTTTTAACTATCAGTAGTTGGTCATATTTAAATAAATGAGCATCTTATTATATTGTATTATATTGGCTGAACATGGCCATGATAGTCTCATAACGTTAACACTAAAATAATAAGAATAATTCCAAATAAGAACAACCAAAACTTAATTAAAAAACACAAAAACATCAACAAAATCCATAAAGTCAGCCCTGTCACACATCACATTATGATATAAAAATTGAGTATTTAAGAAATTATTCATGAATGAATTGCTGTAAATGTGTACATGAAGGTGGGGGTACATATCTACTATTGCATATTTTTAAAAATCTGGGATGTAAAGTAATATTTTTTACAATCTTATGAGTAGCTGGATGTTATTCTGTGCTTGCCATCCACTACAATTAACCACAAAGTCACTTATATTTCTTATGGGAGTTACAAAACCATGTCAGATACAATCAGGGACATACAGTAAGATGAATAATAAAATGCTATTTGTATCAAAGAAAGTCATTCGAAAACCTTTCATTTAGAAATTTGTCTGTGACAGGGCCTGACATTTTAGGGCGTGAAATGCTGTTCAAAATGTCTTTTATTTCAGGCACAAAACAGGCTGAGATGGCACAATATGTATTTCTCATAGCTTAACATGTCCTTCATATGGCTTAATGTTCAGATTTTAAAAAAATCATAAGATTTTTAGAAGTGGAGATGTACCTTTCTGCTAGAATGTACCATTATGTTACTATTTGTGGACTTATGATGGAAGGTGAACTGATATTGTTTGATTTTATTGGGTTCTGTCATAAAATAACACTACACACGTACTGTATAATACCAAATATTTCCAAAACAAACACTATACAGTCACAGATGAAAACCACAAATGTACTCAAAGTATATCTTTTGCTTTTAGGTGTAACACAGATGTACATGGAGGCCGTGAGGATGGTCACAGCTGGCTGAGGATTACCCACTGACACAGCAGGTTCATCCAGGTTGAAGAGAAGCCGGAGCCATGAAAGAAGCAGGCGGGGCAGAGTGTGGAGGCGAGGCTCTGTTTGAGGACCTGGACTTCCCCTCCGACGACACGTCCTTGTTCTCCGACAGCTCCACGCCCATCGCCAAATTGCAGGCGGACATCACCTGGCAACGGCCGCAGGTTAGATCCAGTGCCAAGAGGAAATGGGACAATCCGTCGCGTGTGTCTTGTCATAGGTTGCATGTTTTTATGCTGTTGTTCAGATCAGAATAATTTTTTCTCTTCCCTTTTGGCTTCCGACCAATACACTTGCATCACCTGTCACAGGCTAATCTGTTGATTTGATTATGAAAGAGTGCCTAGAAACAAATACCTGTATATGAAACTTTTTAAGTCTGTTTATTATCTTGGAATTCAACCAAAATATAGTGTGACAAAACAATGTTGTAAAAGGCCTTGGATCTAATTGGTAACAACTTCTGATTCATGTCGTAACTAATATTTATTGAGATCAACATTATTTGCCCACGTTCAGTTTAACCACTCGCTGTATAATATTTTCTTTATTTACAGACTCAAGGTCCAGATAAAAAAAATAAAAAAAAAGTACACTCAACACATTACAAAAGGGGTTCAGACCAAACGCAAACATAAATACATATAGACAAACTGATCCTCAAAAATATCACAAAAGAAAAGAAGACACATACATACAAATCTACAAATTGCAATGTCCAATAATTAAAACAGGCACAGGTGCGTGTTCCAGTGATTCCAGAGTTTTGACGCATATCTGGTATTACTAAGTGCAGGATTGATTATAGCAATTAATATTGTATTATTTGACTCAGTTAATCGGCATATAAATCTGTACATAAACTTCCTCAGCACAGCGTGGAAGGTGGGAACATTACAGGTCACTCTCAGATGACTAGCCCTGGTCCATCTTGGACGCTTTATCAAAATTCTAAATGCATCATTGTATGCCACCTTTATCTTGTTTATCTTTGCTTTACTGTAGTTGCACCATAGATGAGCTGTATACAGTGGAGTACAGTATGCTCTGAAAAGAGATATTTTAACTTCTTCAGAACACAGGAAATTTGCTTGTCCGTATAGTTTACAGCACTGCCGCTTTATATCATCATCATAATGAGAAGTTTTTTTTTATTTTTTATCAATTTTCCCCCCTAAACCCAAATCCCAGGAAGCCTTCTTTAAGTCAGCGTGTCTCAATTCATGGCCTTTTTTCGCACCTTCAGGAAATCTGCCAGTCGCCAGCTCTGTTCCCGGACAACATTAACCTGGGTCATGCAAAACAAGGCTTATTGGGAGATTGCTGGTTCCTCTGTGCCTGTGCATTCTTGCTCAAGAGCAAACATCTACTGAACAAGGTAGAGCAACTGTATTATCATTTAGATTTAATATTCACAATTTCTTTTTTTTAATAGATTGGTTAGACAAAGTTGCAGTGAATAAACATGTCGTCAGCATATTATCTCCAGTATCTCCTATACTGCTGTGTTGATTTAGTCTGTCTCTCTAGGTGTTGCCCCCAGACCAGCCCCAGTGGGGGGACAGCAGGTACAGGGGCTCCTTCCAGTTTAGATTTTGGCAGCAGGGACACTGGACAGAAGTGACCATTGACGACCGCCTGCCCTGTATCAATTCCACTCTCTGCTTCTCACGTTGCCACTCCCCCACTGCCTTTTGGGTAGCCCTGTTGGAGAAAGCCTATGCCAAGTAAGAAAGCTTTAGAATTTCCTGTCTTGTCTCTCAGTTGAATCTACTATGAACTAGAGTTGTTCCGTGCCAGTATTGGAAAAGCCTCCAATACTGCCTAAAATGCTGCTATCAATATTGGCGAGTACGCAAATATATGCACACATCTGATACCGCATAATTTAGCCCAGAAGAAAATCTACTTTAAAGTAGTTTATTTATGTTCTTTTTCCGTCAAGACTGACTGTCAAACTAGATCATAAAAAAGTTATATTATTATATGGCAGTTTATTCTCTGTACGCATTTGTTTTACAAAGGGTTTAACCCGCGGCAGGCTGCACAACAATGATAGCAATCATATTACATCCATACAGGGTTAGTGATGCAAAAAATATACAGGCTATATTCTAAACTCAATATCAGCGGATACTGTCCAGGTATTAGACTCGGGAAGAAAAAAGGATATTGGAATATCTCTACTATGAATAACACAACCTTCTAATGCATTCCTGCCTCTTCCATCCTCTCTAGGCTTCACGGCTCATATGAGCGGCTGTGGGCAGGGCAGGTGTCCGAGGCCCTGGTGGATTTGACCGGCGGCGTGGCGGAGCGCTGGAGCCTGGGAGAGTCCGAGGAGGAGCAGAGACTAGAACGTGACAGCGACCAGGTCAGGAGGAGGAGGCTGGACCTGAACCTTCTGTATCCAGTGAAAGACGAGTGTGCGCTCAGCTGCTCCACTCACAGCAGTCCCGGAGGTCAGAGAGAAGTGTTTTCATGCAGACACAAGTGATTTTGATCATGTATCACCTCACCTGATGACCTCAATGACTGTTGTAGGTGCCAGTGAGCTGGGTCAGTACCACGCGCTGACTGTCATGGAGTGGTTGGACGTGAAGACAGTGTCAGGGAGCAAAGTACTGCTGCTCAGGATCAGAAACCCCTGGGGAAGATGCTGCTGGGGTGGGGCCTGGATGGGCAGGTAGGCATGTGTGTCTGCTCATGTGTGTCATAGTCATAGTAGAGATAGTTAAGAGATGAGTCTTCAGGGTATGACCAATATATTGACTAGTGTTGCACGATTTTGACAAATTGTTGTCTTTGCAATATTGATTATGAATATTGCAATATCCATGTTAATTTTGATATTTTTTTAAACCTAATGTAAATTTATGTAAAGTTATGGGAAAACGCAACAAAATAGATTAATAACAAATAAAACGAGTTTTCGTACATCACAACTGACAGTCTAATTGGACTGGTGCAACGTGAATGAATAAATAACGACCTCCATTGCACTCCATTAAAGACAGAATACCAGCTGACTTTCACATTGTTTTTTTTAACCAGGGCAGCAGTTTTCAGATTACATTACGTGCTTACATAATTGCGAAAAGCCTTCTCTAATGTTTTCTCAGTTAGTTTTTTAAAATGATATCAGATTAGTAAACAGAATGTGCCTTTGGAACATTGGATGAATGGTTGCTGGTAATTGGCAATGTAGATATTGCATTTAAGATCAGCCCCCCACTCAGATCAGCTGGTTTTCTGTCTATAATGGAGTGGAATGGAAATGTGTATGTGACCCCAAACTTTTGACCGGTAGTGTACACTCTCACTCTGTCCAAATATGCACACATGTCACATAGTACGCTCCATAGGGTTGGACCCGTGCGCTAACATGTGGCACGTTAACTGGCCAATGAAATATGATCAATTTCGCAACACTTTCGACATAATATTGCGCAACTTGTTATTGCGATAACGATATTGAGTCGATATACCATGCACCCCTAGCGTTGACATTTTAACTGTATCTCAAAGTGTTGTTATGAATGGTTGTGAATAGATTTCTTAATGGTTTAATGGTCAACAATATCAAGCCTCACTACATAAATAACTGTATACCTCAAGTTGGAAGTCTGCACCCAGGGTGGGTGGGCTCCCCGTAAATCTGTAGAAAGTCCAGAGAAAGTGTGCTATAGCACCTCGCAGACTTGATTTATTGTATTGTATATCTTTCCAAAGCCTTTTAGGCACCCACATGTACACACCTGTACAATCCACAAGTCTGCAAGTCCTGGGAATTCCCGACATTTGGATACTTCCTCAGTCTGCCTTCACCCAGTCTACCTCTTTGTCTGCAGTGGTGTGGGTTGGAGATCTGTGGACCCAGTTTCTGCTTTGGACCTACAAGCCCGGGCGGCCGAGGGCGAGTTCTGGTTGGATGAGACAAATTTCCTGTCCCAGTTTGATGATGTCACAGTGGGCTATCCCATCAATGATGAGGGTCACCTAAAGAGCATATATACTGGTAATTTCCCTATTTAAAATGCATTAAACCCTTGTGTTGTAGTCTTTTGTTGACGCTTTTTAATCAATGTTTTTAACTTTTTCTTACGATTTTGTCCCTTACACTGTGTAAGTTTTACAGTTATTTTTGGAATTTATGGTCAGTAAACCTAATTTTTTAGGAAATAATACCTAATGTTTGAGTTAGAAAAGCAGGAATTAGGAATTATTTAGACTAAAATTAAAGGAATGGATGTTGATGGATAATCACAGACTGGAATATGTCAACTTTTACTCAATACTCTTTCAAAACCACTTTGATTTTTCTCTCCAAATGCTATAAAATTGAATAAGACCCCAAAATTAATGACAGTAGAGAGTTGTACTTGCCAAAGAGCGTTGGGTGGAATCAATCATGTTATTTTGGGGAATTAAAAAGAACATTGATATAGGAAAACGGGTCAATTTGACCCGAGGACAACATGAGGGTTAAACTTACAGACGTCTTTGGAGCCCCGCTTTTTTTTTTTTTTTTTAACCCTGACAGCTCTTTTCTCCGACAGGAACTCTGCTGACACACAACCACCAGCTGGCCGGCCGGTGGATGAGAGGACACACAGCGGGCGGCAGCCGAAACAGCAGCAGCTACGGAAGCAACCCCAAGTTTTGGCTCAAAGTGTGTGAGAGGGGAGAGGTGCTGGTGTCCCTGCTGCAGCATAGAAAATGGAGAAACACTGAGAAATACGCACAAACGCCACTCGACGAGAGCAACAACGCAACACACCAGCACTACCAGGCTATAGCTCTACACATGTGGAAGGTTTGTGCTGTCATTTATAGGACAAAAAAGGTTTGTGTTTGTGTCTTTGCGTCACGTCACTCACTTGTCTTCCGTCACTAGGTGGAGAAAAGGCGTTTTAATCTGAGCCGGATGTTGAACAAACCTCCTTGTGCTTCTACTCACTGCCACGCCTACCAAAGAGAGGTGGTTCTCCATGGTCAGCTGGAGCCTGGATACTACCTGCTCATCCCCAGCACCTACCAGCCAGGAGCTGAGGCCCGCTTCCTCATCAGGGCCTTTTCCTCCACTTCCACATCCCTCAGGTAAGGACGAGTTTACAGGTGGAGAAAGCCAACACGCTCATCTTATCTATATAAAAACTACGGGAAACAGGGTTGTTGTTTTTTTTGTAATCAGGTTTGAACTAACAGTTCAGGTACTTCTAGAGATGTGTGTGGATGTCAATTTCTATGGAGCCCAAAAGGTGTCATGGGGGATAAAAAAATCCATTGGTGCGCAAACATTATAAATTAATTAAAATCCGACGCACAAATAATTACACAACCAACAGGTTACATTTAACACATTTTTAATGAAAAATCTAAACCAAACTGGGAGCAGAAGCACAAGATCCCTGAAATCTCGGGAGATGTACTTGTTTTTTTTAAGGTGTAACTTAAAAAATTCAACATGACTAACTCCAACAAGGAGAAATATGACCACAATGACGGCTTTCAGACCGTTCGGGCCGACAGGGACCGCACCGAGAGCGGTAAGCGTAAAGGCGGGGGGGCTTGCCGTTAACAACAGACGGCGTAATCCTGGTCACATTACGGTAAAACGGACATTGAACTGCTTGCTGTTACGTTTCGCCCTCTGCTAACCCAACGTCGGCGTGTAACGTCACCC
>NC_045744.1:4195986-4197039 GCF_008692095.1 Etheostoma spectabile
TGCTGAACTCCAGACTCAACACCCGAGGGCCCTCATAGCAATTAATAATTATTGAAGCAAAAGAACGCCGTTTATGTTAAACATTAGCATGAACATGACATCAACTTTGTATGAAGCTTGAACTTCGAGGAATATGAAATGCCCAGTCCAGGGTCTGGATCTGTCTTCTATGATCTATACATTTGTTCACATTATTTTTTTCAGTTGATCCCTGTTTATTACTTATTTGTGGACACAAATTATAATGACCGCGAGTAAATGGTGCTATCTGCTGGTCAATTTGTCACCCCACAAATTTTTTTTGATGGATTGACCAACTTCCATGTTTTGCCGTGTAAGGTGCTGCGAGGGAATTCCTGACATGACAATGTTGGTTTCCTCCTCAGTGCCCTGAAAAGTCCAGCGCCTTCCCTGCCATTGACAACAGATGGAGAGTGGGAGACCAGTTACTTCCGGGGCTCGTGGGTTGAGGGACAGACGGCCGGAGGAAGCAGGAACTTCCTCTCTCACTGGCAGAACCCTTGTTTCCCTTTTTCCGTGTGTGATGAGTCAGCAGTGACATCAGGAGTTAATGTCAGGATTACCCTGCACCAGAGCCGCCCTGACACTGACCTGCACCCAATTGCCTTTCACATTTACAAGGTCAGTCAAATATTAAAGGACAATTCCGGCCCAAGTCTCTAGCTTGAAGCAAGCTAGCACCAACCAGTAATTAGCTTAAAATGCTAGCCTTCTGGCCAGAGGGTAACGTAAAAGGAAATCTCTATTTCTATACCACAAAAGCCTCAAAATAGCACCACACTTCCATGGTAACAAAATGAGGGTCCCTGCGTGTATTGCGAAGGGGTCTGACGACAAAACCCCCACCCTACCACCTTAACGAACACATGTTCTGCGGGAAACCCTGAATGCGCTACATAATCAAAATTATTAGATTATTTGGAGGTGGGAGTAGCTCAGTCCGTAGGGAGCCGGTTCAAGTCCCCATACGGGCCAAAAGTATGGTGGTGGACTGGTAGCTGGAGAGGTGCTAGTTCACCTCCTGGGCACTGC
>NC_045744.1:4197049-4197194 GCF_008692095.1 Etheostoma spectabile
GGTGCTCTTGAGCAAGGCACCGAACCCCCAACTGCTCGGGGTGCCTTTCTATGGGCAGCCCCCCCACTCTGACATCTTATTATTTAGTGCATGTATAGGTACTGAGCCTGTGTGTATTAACAACAGAGTGAAAACATTGTAATTT
>NC_045744.1:4197204-4210201 GCF_008692095.1 Etheostoma spectabile
GATTAATAAAGTATACATTATTATTATTATCATTATTATTACGTTGGTTGCTACAGCAATCTCTTAATGCTTTGGCGCCCGACCCAGTGACAGTGTAACCCGGTTTAGTTCAGGCCACAAAGTATGCTAAGTTACCTTATGGAACACTTGAAATGCAACGATGCATCTGTAATGTATTTTCTGTCTGAGAAAAATATTCATTGCGACTATATGACCAGGTAACGCTAACTCAGTAATCTAGAGTGGGTAATACAGCACCTTAAAGAAAAGCTCTTCACGACAGTGGTGTGGTAAAAATGCATTAGTCCAAAGTGGCCGCTAGAACCAACCCAAACTGAAAGCCACTTTAAATTCTGCTGACTTTGTCTACAGTATCTCAGCATTCGATCTTCACTATGAATGCAGGACCCAGAAGGGGAATCCGAGCAGACTTTACCCAGGGACGAGGATCCAGCAGCCAGTTGTGTTCCTCACTGCTACACCCAGGATGTCAGCCTGGCCTGCTGTCTTCCTCCCGGAGCTTACACCATAGTGCCCTCCACTTATCACCCTGACTGCTCAGCACACTTCACCCTCAGCCTGGCTCGCAGAATACACAGGTTGGCTCTCTTCCTTTGTCTTAATTGTGAACTCAGAACGTGATTACGTAGATACTAGCTTCAGGTATTATTATTGTTATTATTGTCAGAAATAATAATGACTGTATGTCTCTTTTAGGAAAGTGGTGAGAAGCCAGGAGAGGCTGGGAAGTGCCATTCAGGAGGTCAGTTAATTGAAGTAACTTAGCATGATGTAGTGCTAAAGGAGAAAAAAAAGCAACACCAGCTGACAAATCTTCGTTATTTCATCAGGGTGATTTACAGAGTCTGTAAAAACACAACCTATGTAATCTTAATCAGTTATCCAATGAAAGATAGACACATAAATAGCTAAAGGACGCTGCACTTTTAACACAGAAATTTCAGAATAAAAGTGCACAACCATATAGACCAAAGTTTAAAACCAATAATCAAAAACATTCAATCAAATATCTATCAAAAATGTATTATTAGCTGCAGTCCTGTGGTAAAGAAACTTTCTTGACACCTGTTGGACACAGTTGTGTCCAACAAAGCTCAACAAATCAGATGGTTTTGGAAGGTGGATGTAGTATGAGGCACATGGGGGCAACAGCCTGACAGTTAGTCCTGCTTCCAGGGGAGGAAATTCCCTTATGCTTAACCTAAATCACATTTTTAAGTCCGTGGTTGTGGTCAGAGGGTGGCAGCACTGAATGATCGCTCTGTCTTGCTTTTGTCTCTTTCTGGCGGCAGATCTCTCACATCTCTGTGATGCAAAGCTAGTTCTCTGGGACTGTTGCTGCTTCACTGACGTCAGCTCACCTCCCAGTGCCTCTTGGCCCATGATGAAAGAACCAGTTCTCATCATCATCATCATCATCATCATCATCATCCACCCTCACCACGGAGGCTGTGTGTGTGCACGCTCGCATGCACTGTATGTGTATGAATGTGTACCGCCAGGGACTGAGAAGGCAGGCAGATATAGTGGGAATGTGTGTGTCGGGAATGCTGGAAACCCCTTTATCCTGAACCGCTGAGGCTCAGGGCTGCTGGGCAGCCACACACTCAACGGCGATTAGGACATCAGAAGTTGTCGGTGGGCTGGGCTGCTAATGAAGTATGACGGGACTGGCTGGTGTAAACAAACAGCCGCCATTGAAGAGGACCGCCGCTACTCTTGCTCATTCACTCACTGGTGCGCCTGCCGGCCTTGAACAAAGGGCCCTCTCATGAAGGTCCTCACAGAGGCATAGGGGGCAAGGGGCGAGGGGATGGTCTCCGACAGCAGAGCCAACCAAACCACACCACACCATACCGTGCCATACCATGCCAGAGCTTTCCTCCCATCCCTCGCCCCCAGATACTCTGCTCCTTACCTAGCTTGAATTGTTTTTCTCTTAGACACAGACAGGGTTTTCTCAGTATGTCATCAGCAAACATGCTTACCATCCGGACTAACACTAAAGTCAGACTGGACCTAAAGAAGTCCACTTTGTTCCTCCATCCTCACCCCCCAGCCCCCTTTTTGTCCCCCCAGACTCGGTCCACAGCTCTTCTTGGACCTGAACAGAGCCCCGGTTTGAAGTTGCCGCAAATGCGGGCGGATGGAGGGGATGAAACGAGGGATGCCGCACATCAGAGGAGGCGGGTTTAAATGAAGAAGCCGACAGTCCTTTTTGTGTTGAGGCTGCATATGTGAGGTGGTGTGTGCCTGTTTGTAGCTGTGTCTGTGTAAAAGTCATAGGGTTTGTCATTATTAATTGGAGCCAGCGTTAACATAGACCTTTACAAAGCTATAATTAACTGATTAGAGTGGTACTGTGTATTTATTATGTTTGAAAGTAAGATGTGATGAATAAAATGTTAAAACATAACTTGAACCTGATGTGACATATATTTTGTTGCGATTTTGGTTTTATACATGTTAAAATTTGTTAAAACTGGGGAAAGCTGTCACCTTCACGTTCATCACCACTGTCAATGCGACCAACATACTGCGTGCGCGTACACGTGCGTCCGCTGTGCGCGCCGCCGTTCCTGCGGAATTCAGGAGGCTGTGGTCGGACTCCGAAAGACTCCCACCTAGAAAATAATGAACAACAAATTTGACGCGTGAGTAATTAAAAGTTTCTGTGGAATATCTGCCAGGCAGTGGGCCCCCTGTCGTGGCTTCAAATTCACGGTGTAGCGTACCCTTAATGAAGGCTCTTGCGTGTAAAAAAGAGAGGTGTGTCAGCTTTATTGCATGGTCCTAAATGCTCTGTGCAACATATAACGTTGGTCTTATGCACCCATAAAAGAGCAATGTCCACAACTGGTGCATTTAAAGAAGGGAAGTAACAACAGAGATTACATAGTATTTCATAGTAGGGGATATGCTGTGTTGTTAGCTGTAGCTTAGCCTAGCGGAAGGCGGACAGGGCCTTAATCCTCGGTGTGGTAGTTGTTTAGAGGCGGGGGAACGTGCGCACTGTCTCGGTACAAACTAGACTCCCATGGCCCTAAAGTACGGGCAGATAGTTAACAGTGAGTTGTAGTAAATACAAGGTGAGAGTGGTTGAAGTACAGATGTGTACGTGTACATCATATACAGTCTACATATTTGCAGTTTATAGGTAAAAACCACTCAGTTGACAGTTCGTTAGGTGAAACGTTACCAAGCTAATGTAGTGACTCTTCGTAACGTGGACTCAACACCTCTAAAACAGTTGAAACAAAAACTGCACTTTCTCTATATTGTTTTAAACAGCATTGATTTTAGCAATGTAATAGTCCCCTTAATTTTACTGAACTCAGTGCAAGACAAAGCCATTTTTATCTGGCTGTCTGTTTCTATCAAATCCAGTCTGAAAGATGATGACAGTGGAGACCACGACCAGGACCAAGGCTCACCGAAAGACAGTGAGAAGGAAAAAGCTGAAGACGAGGACAAGGAACAGAACATCTCCAAGAAAAAGGTAAGCCTGTTAAAAGACTTGTGTTTGCAGCTTCAAAGCTAATTGTAAAGCTTATTCACTTTCTTGTTTTTTTTTTGCAGATGGTGGTGCCAGGGGCAGGAGAGCACCCTCTTCAATACAACTACACCTTTTGGTACTCCAGACGCACCCCTGGGAGACCAGCCAGTACTCAGAGCTACGAGCAGAACATTAAACAGATTGGTAGCTTTGCCTCGGTAAATGGCTTCTTATGACCTATTTAGATGGGGCGTACGGTAGATGGGAACTGGACACTCCTTTGCTTTTGTTTATCACCTTACCTAGACACTGCAAATCTATGATACAAGCTCACCCTGACTCATGCTGATGTAAACTAGAGCTGAACAATTTGGGGATGAAATCACTTTTTTTAAAGGTTTATCTAAAGTTCAGCATTCACCGTGTAACAGATAAGACATGTCGTGGAGCGTTAAGCAAACGTGTTTTTTCTTCAGTCAAACGCTGAACATTTATCATCAAATTCCGATATGCCTCAGGTCAATAGCAGCATCCACCTATTGCACCACCTATGGCCATGTTAAATAAAGTAATTAAAAAAAATGAATGGAAAAATCCACTGAAAATAGGACATTTCGCTGTGTGATAGGTAACATCCTAGCATTTATCTTATGAAAAAATGGTAAATACAATAATAAAAAGTTGTTACACCACGCATTTAGCTAAATATTGCACATTCGATTAATCTTGATCTTCAAGATTAGCTATTTGCGTTCTTTCAAATCTCATTTTTGAGCCCTAATGTTTTACATTTCCTGTCCTTCCCAAGGTGGAGCAGTTCTGGCGTTTCTACAGTCACATGATCCGGCCAGGCGACCTGACGGGCCATAGTGACTTTCACCTCTTCAAGGAGGGTATTAAACCCATGTGGGAGGTAGGTACTCTGAGATATTGTACACTAAAGAATGCATGTATTTAGGAAATGAGCTGCAAAGCTGTAAGTACCTTATTGTTTTTGCCTGTCTTCTTCTTGTTCATCTTTTTCTTTCTAAGAAATTCATGTTCCCATGCACGAAAACTCACCAAACTTTGCACATAATTCCAGTTCTATGCCAGACTCCATCAGTGCGATTTGTGCTAATTATTATTATTATTATTATTAATTGCTCCACATTTAAATAATTTTGATTGAACTCTTCATTGCACTCATGCCTCTATGTTGTTTCTGCTTAGAGTATGTATACATTGTGTATATATTGTTTTGTATGTGTAAACACAATGTGAGCAACAATGTTCCAAAGAAAAATTCCTCGTATATAAATATTATGTTATTATATTATATATAAAAAATTCATAACAAATCAGCCGTACATGCTACAACTTCACAACTTATGCCAAACTGTGGCCCCAAAAGAGCAGAAACTACAATACTAGTAGCGATTTTGAAGACTATTACTCTACTTTTTTGCAAAAAACGCAAAACTTCTTAAACCCTTTAACTCCCACAGTTTTGTTTCCATTGACACCAAATTTGGGGAACTTCTTCCATCACAGTGTCCTCCACACATTTTAGTTTTTGATTTATCAAAACTTAAACCCACAGTCTATTAACATTTTTCACTGCATACAGTAGTATAAACAAATCCCGCAATTTCTTTCAAACTAAATCGTTGATTGAAAAAAAATCCCAACATTTGAAGATCACTGCAGGTTTGGTGTGCACAATTTCAGACGTTTATCTCAAAAAGTGAATTTTTTGAAAAATGTTTGAATTGTCTCCTTATCTACGCATTGCAGTTAAATGCAAAATAGAGCGTCTTTGAACATCAGTTTGGCATTTATTGATCTTTGTGAAAATGAAGTCATCTCTATGTTGTCTTAACCAAGTACACAAATGCTCAGAATTTTCTAATGATTCTATTTTCCTGATTCTGATTTTACAGTCAGTCCAGTTCCAGTTTAAATAAAGCCAGGTTGACTCAGTAACATGACTCGGCCCCGGCAGTGACAATTCTATTTGGTTTTGTAAATAAAATGCCCACTCTGAAACCCTGCATATGTTGTTTTTAGGATGACGCCAATAAGATGGGGGGGAAGTGGATCATCCGTCTGAGGAAAGGCCTGGCGTCTCGGTGCTGGGAGAACCTGATCCTGGCCATGCTCGGGGAGCAGTTCATGGTTGGAGAGGAGATCTGCGGGGCTGTGGTGTCAGTACGCTTCCAGGTAAAAAAGCAACAAAGACACACACACACACACACACACACACACACACACACACACACACACACACACACACACACACACACACACACACACACACACACACACACACCTACCTGTTGTCTCTAGTCACTGCCTTCTTCAGTATACTCAGACATGCCTTCTCTGCTTCTGTTCTCCAGGAGGACATCATCTCCATCTGGAACAAAACAGCTAGCGACCAGGCGACCACTGCCCGCATCAGGGACACCCTGCGCAGAGTCCTCAACCTGCCCCCCAACACCATCATGGAGTACAAGACTCACACAGACAGCATTAAGTATGTATGTCTCTTCGTTTTGTTATTTTCTCTCTCTCTCTATCTCTCTCACGCACACATAAATGTATGCATGCTCACTAACTTTACATTTGATCAGATTTCTGTTGGGATTACTTTTTAACTATAATGCATTAGTGTTACATCAAGGAGCAGCATGATACAAAACAGTGCTAATGTTTCTCACAGCTTAAACGCATGTTTGTGGTAATTCGTATTTTTTAATTAAAAACAATTAGCTTCTCAAGTGTGAAGATTTGCGGCTTCTAATTTGAATTGTTGGATGTAGACGAAACAGCAGTTTGCAGATGTCACTTTGGGCTCTGGGAACTAATGACTTTCAACATTTTGTGACATTGTTTTTTTAGAATAAACATTTAAGCTATAAAATGATCAACATTATAATCGATAAAGAAGTGAAATGTTTTTTGCAGGGCTACTGGTATTACTCCATTGCTTGTCTTTGGCACTCATGATTTACTAATGAAATGCTCTCATTAAAACATTCACAGCTATAAAATAAAAAAAAGACAAAGTATGTTTACATTTTTGTTTGTCAGTGTGTATGTTAAAAGAAATGCAACCATGTATGCAACTCCATCACGTTTCATATGCTTTTGGAGTGAATTGATGCAGTTGGGATTCTCCCATTGCAAAAAGGCTTCAATATCCCGACGCTTTGTTTATTTTGAATGATGATGTGCTGCATATTTTTGTCAACAGAGCATGGGAAGACTTCCATGGACTGGTGAATCCTAGTGGCGGACGTTAGCCCCTCACAGACCACCTCTGCAAGAGTAAGAACCGCTGCCACGTTAGTTCGAAGTGAGCCAAATAGTTTCTCTGTGACGTCCTAACGTGCGTCTCTGTTTGTGGTGTGTAGGTGTGCGTGTTTGTGATGTGCTGGGGGAGGACGAGTCTAGAGAAGAACACCTCCATGTGGATTGGCACTGTGGAATACGAAGACAGAGCAAAAGTCAGGAACAGAGGCAAGAAGACCATTCCGTCTTTGCGTCAAATTGGAAATGAACCGAAAAGCCTGTCAACAGAACACTGAACCATGCCGAAGAAAGAAAAACTGCGTTATTTTTAATCAACCAGAGAAGAACGAAAGAGCGTCCAATTGTGCTGTTTATTTTTATTCATGCGAGTTCTAACATCTGTTAACTTGCCACCAGAGCGAGGCCCTGGGACTAGTGTTTGCGGATCTGGTCATTAGCTGTTAACAAAGTGTACTTGACAAAATACAACAAAACCAATCTGTTATAAAAACTAGATCAGCTCGCGTTGCTTTGCTGAACATCACACATCCTGCTCTTTAAAATGAATCCGTATTAATCAGTTTTATTGGGACTCAAACAGGGTTGCAGGTAGATGTTATTTTATTACAGTGCTGAATCATAACTAAAATTCCTCTGGTCATTTCAAACTAGAACGATAGCTATTATTATTGTGTACGATATATTTGTAAATACAGTCTACTTAAAAAGATCACTTAACTGAATCAGCAATGATTCTCTATCTGGGAGCTGGAGGTGGAATCCCAAAGGATGAGGACCGTCCTGTGCTGGGCAGGTTGTAGAACCGGCATCGTAATAATGGACTGCCACGCTGCCTGAATCACTGTGCCTGGCCTCGAGCCCAACCCCAAAACCAGTTTTTTCCCCGTTTTGTGTTTATCCCACCTTGAAAGAATCCAAGGCATGGGCACTGCTTTAATGTCCTCAAAGGTGTATAGGAGTCCCGAAACGCTGACCTTCACTCCCTTTTCCATTTTGTAGTAAAAGAAACAAATGAATCTGGGCCCAGGGTCAGGGTCCGTTACAGTTTTTTTTTTTAATCAATTCCTCGGGAGCATTTTTCGGAACCATGTCAAGAAAGCGCCTATAGTGTAATGCTACCCGTAATTGGTGGTGTGATGATGGGTACAGGTGTGTGTGTGTGTGTGTGTGTGTCAAACACTGCTGGATGTACACCTGATGAATTATAGCAATAAATGTCAAATATGCAGCTGCTGCTAAAGCTTGTACAGTGTCATTAACTGTTATATTTCAAATGAAATTAAACGAGGCAGTGTCTTGTACCATGAAGCGACTCGGCTGGTGTTCCACACTAGTCGCAGCCCACTTCCAACGTCTTGAGTGATCCTTTCCATTAGTCAGCTCATTTCAAAGAACATGTAATTCTGTAGAGGAAACAGTAAGAAAAAGAAAAAAAAGGTGAGTTGGTCAGGGAGGGATTTTATCATATTTTCCTTTGGTAACACTTAACAATAAGGTACACAAACAAGGGTAGTTACTGTTTTTGAAAGGGTAACGAATGATTAGTTACCCTTTTTCAGAAGGGTACTTACTGTTTTTCATACTTTTTCAGAAGGGTAGTTACTGTTTTTCAGAAGGGTAACACATGATTAGTTACCCTTTTTCAGAAGGGTAGTTACTCTTTTGAAAAAGGGTAGTTACTAATTTTCAGAAGGGTAACACATGAGTAGTTCCATTTTTCAAATAGGTATTTACCATTTTTCAAAAGGGCAATTACCCTTTTTCAGAAGGGTACTTACTGTTATTCATACTTTTTCAGAAGAGTAACACATGATTAGTTACCCTTTTTCAGAAGGGTAGTTACTGTTTTTCATACTTTTTCAGAAGGGTAGTTATTGTTTTTCCTACTTTTTCAGAAGGGTAGTTATTGTTTTTCCTACTTTTTCAGAAGGGTAGTTACTGTTTTTCCTACTTTTTCAGAAGGGTAGTTACTGTTTTTCAGAAGAGTAACACATGAGTAGTTACCCTTTTTCAGAAGGGTAGTTACTGTTTTTCAGAAGAGTAACACATGAGTAGTTCTATTTTTCAAATGGGTATTTACCATTTTTCAAAAGGGCAATTACCCTTTTTCAGAAGGGTACTTACTGTTTTTCATACTTTTTCAGAAGGGTAGTTACTGTTTTTCAGAAGGGTAACACATGATTAGTTACCCTTTTTCAGAAGGGTAGTTACTCTTTTGAAAAAGGGTAGTTACTAATTTTCAGAAGGGTAACACATGATTAGTTGCATTTTTTAAATGGGTATTTACCATTTTTCAAAAGGGCAATTACCGTTTTTCAGAAAGGTAGTTATTCCTTTTTCCGAAGGGTAGTCACTCTTTTTCAGAAGGATAGTTATTTTTTTTCAGATGGGTAGTTATTTTTTTTCAGAAGGGTAACACATGATTAGTTACTCTTTTTCAGAAGGGTAGTTACTGTTTTTCAAACTTTTTCTGAAGAGTAGTTAGTCTTTTTCAGAAGTGTAATGAATGATTAGGGTAACAACTGATTAGTTACCCTTCAACTACCCTTCAAAAGGGTAACTAATCATTCGTTACTCTTTCCAAAACAGTAACTACCCTTTTTTGTGTACCTCATTGTTAAGTGTTACCAACCTTTTTTATCACAGCAGACAAACTAAGCACAAGTAATACTGAAACATGAACAATGTGAGTTTCCTGCTGCAGTCCCAGTAAACCATGACGGTAGCATGCACAACACCTGGACCCTGGAACTGAAGCAGCTAAATATATGTAAAATAATAAAACCTCTGCTGTCCTTTCTGTGAAAAAGGCCTACTTTAACAACAAAAAAAGTATCTTCCTGCCAGAATGCTAATAGAAGTTCATATACTTACCAACAAGAAAGTGGCTGCCAGCAGCAGCAGTTTATTGTGTGATTCCATGTTCAGCGGCACTGGACAAGTAATGTAAAATTTAAATAAATATGTTACAACAGTGGTTCATGGGTGGGGGGTTAACTTGTAAACACAGGTGTAAGTCACTTATTTTCATTTGCACTACAAAAAAGAAATGAGAAAGATAAGTGAGAAGTAACACATCATATTCTTATGTCAATCCAATTCTAATTGACTTTGTTTTGTACTCCAAAGGGGGGGGGGCATGACAGGAGAGGTTTGGGAACCACTTCACGGGGAATTGGAAATCTTATTTCCTTAGACACAACTCACCCTCCAAGCCAAAGTATTCATGGTCCATGTTGTGTTCGTCGTTGAAGCCAGGCCATTTCTTCCATATTGTTCCAATCTTCTCGCCAATGTTAGAGACAATCTGGTGTGTGATTAAAAGCAAAATACAGCAATTGAAATACACTTGGGTGTTTCATTTTGGGTTGCTTAAATGTTCTACCTGGAGCTGCTGGTTGGACAAGCAGCGGTATGGACAGCAGGAGCCCTGGATCCGGAAGGTCAAGGCTCCTTCTGAATCACACACTTCCAGGAGAGGGGTGAACATGCTCCACCTGAAAACACATTTCCTTACATAATTGTGCAATATGCAACCTGGCAGATACACTGGCCAGTACTTCACACATTGGCGCAGCCCGGCCTTGATGCTTGGTTGATCACATTTTCAGCTGTCATGATTCTGCAGCACCAAAACCATTGTTTGCGCGGTGACGGAAGAGTTCAAACTGGGGCATGCTTTATTCGTGCACAATTGAGAGAATACGGTATTTATACCAAGTAGATCTCTGGTCACCGAAACCTCTGCCAGGTCGGTCTTAATTGGGGACAACTTCATCAAGCGTTGCTCCTGGAAAACTCTAAATTCGACACACAAAGGCACCCACCCCAGCTAACCCTGGAGTCAGATTCAGGCCAGAGGAAGAAGGAAGTATTTTGGTTTGACGACATTAGACTGGGTGCCACCATTTCTCCCATTAGCCAACATTCACATTAGGAGGGATGTGGCATTCCTTCCCTCCCATGTAGCCCAGCGCAGCTCTGTCAGTGTGTCTCTGTCCAAGCAGCTGTTTTGTGCATTAAGTCTCCCAGGATTAGACTACGCCCCAGCTGGGCGGAACAATAAAAGCTCTCAGGGCTATTTGGAGACCAGGCCGGGGCATCTACGGTGGCTCAGGCTGGGTGGCCAGAGGCTGGGAGAGACATGGAAAAAGACTCACTTGGCAAGCTGTTCAGTCTGAGAATGTAAAGTATTAAGATTACTGCTATAGTGTTCTGATTGTGAGGGTTAAAGGGTTCATTCACGCAAATGAAGTAAAAATATGAAACATTACATTTGAAGTATTTTAACAGCTACATCTCTCCAAAACTTAGATTACGTATTTAGTTACCCAATAGTGGGATTTCTCTCTTTTTTGTCTCTTTTTGTAATTTCAGAGGAACTAATCCTTTAATTAAGGGTGTTAAGTATTAATATGTAAGTTTTAACAACATATTATATTATATATATATTATATGTAGCTTTTTACGACATACTATAATATCAGTTTTTATTTCATTTTTTTATGACATACTACACTATGACTTTAGTTATGACCTTTTATCCCATGCTTTACTTTGACTTTTAAGGACTTTTATGACATACTATAACTTGTTTATGTCATTTTTTATGGCTTTATGACATACTATACTACTTTTATGACGTTTTGCTACATACTATACTATGACTTTTTATGACTGTTATGACATAGTATACTATGACTTTTTATGATTGTTATGACATAGTATACTATGACTTTTTATGACTGTTATGACATAGTATACTATGACTTTTTATGATTGTTATGACATAGTATACTATGACTTTTTATGACTGTTATGACATAGTATACTATGACTTTTTATGACTGTTATGACATACTATACTATGACTTTTTATGATTGTTATGACATACTATACTATGACTTTTTATGACTGTTATGACATACTATACTATGACTTTTAATGAATGTTTAATAACATACTATATCATGACTTTTTATGACATAGCATACTATGACTTTTTATGACTGTTATGACATACCATAATATAACTTTCAATGAATATTTAATAACCTACTATACCATGATTTTTTATGACATAGTATACTATGACTTTTTATGACTGTTATGACATACTATGCTGACTTTTAATGAATATTTAATAACATACTATACCATGATTTTCATGACTTTTTTATGTACTGACAGGTGGAGTACAGAGAAAAAATAAAATGAAAATAAAAAAATAAAAAATAATTTGAAAGGGTTAGGGTTAGGGACTTTTTATGACCAACTGTTCTTTTCCCCACTGTTACAGTCCAGGGACCAGATTCAGACTGCCGTACCTCTGACATACGGTGCCAACGAGATGTTTTTGAGGTGTGTAGGCCCTGATCTCCATCAGGCAGCAGCCGAGGCAGCAGGCGTCCACCCTAAGGGGCCTTTCCAAATAAAAGACCTGCCGGCCCTGACAATCGAAACCCTGCAAGGAACAGGCCCGGGCTGGACCGCAACACTGCAGGCACACACAAGAACTCTCTGACAGGAAGGAGAGATCAAGAAGAAAAAATATTTTAACTTAGTCTTTCTATGAGATGCAGATAAATACACATGTAACTGAACAGGGACCAGTACCTTCCATAGCCACAAATAACTGGGACCTGCTTCTTGTGGTGATGCTGTAAATCCTCCTGGGAACACACTGTGGACCTACAATAGATAAGCGTTATTGTTTTTCAAACAGACGCGTATTGTTTTTCACACACAAATACACACAATAATCCCTCCTACTCGCCTTGCAGCTCTGGTCTGGCAGTGATGTGTATCTGACTGACTGTTTCCAGCACCGACATAAAGTGGGATCCTGCTGCACCTCCAGGCCGCTGCTCCTCCATCCCCGGTCTGCTCACTTTTCCTGGTGACTGCGTGTAGCAGTTCTCCATCTTCCTCCCGGGAGCCGGACCGGACAACTGTTCACCAGAGTCTGGAGAGTGGCGTTTGGGTCCAGGTGAGCGAGTTTGGCACTCACACAAGGGCCCACAGCGGTCCTGGAAAGCCCTGAAGATCATCTGGATGTGCTTCTCTCGTTCCAGTCCACCAAAGGGAAGAGGCTGATTGGTCACCGCTGACATGGTGTAAAACTGAAGACACACGTGGAATTAACAATTTCATAACAATAATAAACGTCTCGGGTCACGTAT
>NC_045744.1:4210211-4210686 GCF_008692095.1 Etheostoma spectabile
TTCCCCGAGATAGGGGAACAAGACACTGCGTCGGTTAGCAGTTTTGGAAATAACCAAACCATACCTTTTTTTCTCTGCACTACCTACATTTTACATTTTTGAAATTTTTGACTTTTTACATTATTGGTATTTTATATTCTTGTCTCATATTTTGTGTCAACACTGTAAAGGAATTGCTTTAATCTCATCGCACAGGTACTGTGTACTGTGTACTACGTGCACAATGACAAGAAAGGCATTCTATTCTATTAATTTCTATTCTATTCTATTCAAAGAAAATCATTGATTAAAGGTCCATTAATGATCCATGCAATTGTAGTTTTGACACAAAAGTCTTGGTGCAAAGTCCACTTAAAGTATAAAAATTAAATAAAAACTAAATGTAAAATGGTCGTCTTTGTTTAAAATGAAGGCTTACAATTAATATTTAATTGAACTCTTGATTTTACCAAGAAAACAAGAAGAAGAACAACTC
>NC_045744.1:4210696-4211720 GCF_008692095.1 Etheostoma spectabile
CACGACTCAAGGTCCCTTACAGCCGTCTGCAGGTTTAGACAGCTCTATGGCACCAATATAAACAGCAGACCCCTTAAAAAAGGGATTTCATCACATACGCCAGCCTCAGCCTCCTTCTTATTCACGTCACACACACTCAGCTTTGGTCTCATTCTGCAGCTGCATGCAGCCCTCTACGGTAGATTCCTCCACAACAAAGTAGCAAATACCCCATCCTCGTGTCCTGCATATAGACCGTGGTTTGTAAAAGAGTGCAACAGGTGCCCACATGGTTAACATAACCCTCGCAGAAGACAGAAAATGGCACAATAGAGCTTTAGAAGTATCTTTCTTACCATCTGTGGTCAACCTGACTCTGGAGGATTACTTTGATAATCTAAGTGAGAGAACATCCATGAGGCATCATGATCCTGAGGGGTGATGCACAAACCTCCTTGTGTTTGTGTGAATATTCACATGGTTATGTTTGGCTTTGTGAGTGTGTGGGTGTGTCTGTTGTCCCCTCTGTCTCACCCCCTGACTCTGTTTCCATCCCAACCAGCCGGATCTACCTTTTGTTGGGCTAGAAAGGCACCACTCAGCCATGTAATTGAAATCCTGCTTCCAGAGGTGGGGGGCTGCACAGTGGTTCTGAGTTTCAAGGGACACTGTTTTCTATGTGCCTCAAAAAAAGTGTCAAACACTGGATGGAGAAATATCTGAGAGTCATCATAAGATTACAGTTGTATTTTTATTGATAAAAGCATTCATTTGGCTGTTGTTCACTGTCAATGGTGTGATCAACAAACGTCTCATGTAGTTTGTCATGATGGTCTTGAATTTAGTCAAAATCAATAGAAATGAGAAGTCAATTAATATTAACCCTTCTGTTGTCCTTTGGGTCAAATTTGACCCCTTTAAAAAATGTCCATATCTGAAATATGGGTTTCCTTTTAACCACATTACCACAAGAAAATGGATTGGATTCCTTACAACTCTCTTTGCAAATACAATTGATCACTTTCATTCTTCTGATCTTAACTAT
>NC_045744.1:4211730-4212039 GCF_008692095.1 Etheostoma spectabile
AAAATAATTAATAATTTCTGCTTTTTTAACTCAAATATTAGGTGTAATTCAATGTAAATGAGGGTTATTGACCATGAATTCCAAAAATTAGTGCAAAACTAGTGGTAGTAAGGTGGCGCTAGTCTGAAAAAGCGACAAAAATGTCAACTTTTGGTCCGTTTTTGACCCGGGAGGACAACACAGCGGTTAAAAAACTGAGCTGGGAACAGGAACATACCCTTGCATTTCTTATACAACTTTAATGCAAAAAATATCATCAACTTCCATACTTCCGAAACGTAATTTCGATCTCTTTGTATGTTTTGACAT
>NC_045744.1:4212049-4217182 GCF_008692095.1 Etheostoma spectabile
TGACAATAAAGCAGACTTTGACTTTGACTTTGATATCAGTCCCAGCTGATACCAGTTGTATGCATCACCGTGGATCAACATCTGGGCAGCGGATCCTTTATTACCACGAACAAGCCGGTTTGAGCGACCTCTGTCCACAGATCCCGAATCTTCTCGGACGGACGCCGTCAGAGTCCCACTTTGATCAAAGTGACACGATCTGGAGATTTTCTCGCGGTTCACCCCAGGGAGTTTGCTCCTATCCCACTTTCAGTTAGATCAGTGAAGTTGTTTATTGGAGGGAGATACTTCTTCGGATCCCCGATGAAAGGCGAGGAGGGTGGCTGGTTGAAATGGCCCATCAGGAAGATACCAATCGTACCGATAAAAAACACAGACACCATGACGATAAAGCAGGCCCTGTCGATCACCCGGGCCACCAGAAACCACTCTTCATTCTCCTAGGGGTGGAAGAAAAATCGGAGATTATCCCTGTTATGATTTTAACCCTGTGGTGGAATATAAAAATATAAAATCTTACATTCTGGAAGTTATTCTGTTGCCTTGCGGTTTCAGCTATGTGGTTGCAGGAGGCCACACACTGCTTCAGTTGGGGAGAGGCCTGGGCCAGGCTGGCACTGACCTGCTCAGCTGTACCCCCCTGGAGCCCATCATCTGTGTACAAAACACACCAGATACTCACGACGTGGGAAATGTCCAGAAACACCATGTTGTGATAGGATGAGACAACGGGAAATATTAGACAACGTCTGGTTATTCCTAGGTTTACAGGCCAGGGGAGGAGACTACTGAGCCAGACTAGTACCAAACCTGTTCATGTGGGTTCATATGTGTTGGTGTGTTCCTCTAGGGTACGAGGGACTGTCTCCTTTTGGAGGTCGGTGGAAACAGGGTAAAGGGGCCTGACACATACACACAGCATACTTCCCAGAGAGAGAGACACTCAAGTCCCCGTATGGACCAAAAAAGTACGGAGTGTGGAGAGGTGGCTGGAGAGATGCCACTTCACCTCCTGGGCACTGCCAGGTGCCCTTGAGCAAGGCACCGTACCCCCCCCCCCCCAACCGCTCAGGGCGCTGGTTCCGCTGGCAGCCCACCCACTCTGACATCTCTCCATTAGTGCATGTACAGATCCTGAGCGTGTGTGTGTGTGTAGTTCAAGACTGTGTGTGATAACTAACAAAGTGTGGACACAGAGTGTAAATTGTAATTTCCCCATTGGGGATCAATAAACAGATTAAAATTAAATTAAATTAAAATTAAACTATGTGAGCATCTTTAGTTTTGGCATCATATCTTGGCATAACACAAACTTGACAGTTTGAGCGAGAAGATGTATGCGTCTGGAAGAGGTCCTCAGAGTTGGGACAGCGCTACACTGTAAGCTGTACTGTTTGCCTAATTTCTCCTTGATCGGGATTCCATTACATGCTTTTGTGTAAGTCTCCCGATCCTTCATGTATCCACAAGTCAAGCTGCTCCTGAGTTTTTCTACAATGGGGTGAAAACCCGTTCGGGTGCACTTTGACATGCAAACTCCTTCCAATACTTACGTAGCTTCTCTAATACTGATTTCATCAGTCCGTTTCTTTCTCTGAGTCTGGCGAACATGAGTTCAGACCGAGCTGTTTTCGTAGAATATTCCTCTGCCTTGGTGATGAGCGTCATGGAGCTGCGGCGTCGGCACGGGACCAGGAGCAAGCCGTTCCTTTCTGTAGCCCTAGTTTCACCGTTTCCACTTTCGGAAGCTCTGACACCGTTCGGCATCCAGGGTCGCATCTGCATCCTCAGCAGCCGAGGCAGGATGTTTAAGAGAATCTGAAGAGGAAACGGGGTCAAAGGGTAAGGCAGCGGCCAATAGACCTGTGTGTATTTTAATGGAAATTACATCTACAAAACAGTTTGGTCTGGCCACACTCTCACCTTTCGGACTTTGTTGGTCATTATGTGAGTGTTTGGGGTTCTCAGGGAAACGTTGAGGACTATCACGCAGTTCATCACCACCATGGTGGTCACTGACATCACAAACATCAAATACCTGCGGTCAAAAGTTCATTAGCCACGTCTTTTTCTCTCTTCAGATCAGCTGAAATCTAAGAGTGATCACACAAACTTACTTTCCGATCAGCGGCACCGCCCTCGAAGTCTCTGGAACCTTTTTAGCGATGAGGAAGAGGAACACAGTCTGGCCCAGAAGAGTGGCGACGGACATGGTGCACTTCTGACCACCCGCTGCAAAACGCAAACCAATAATAAATCAGGTGTTGTGTTGATGAAAAACATGTATCAACGACTTACTGTAACCCAGTGGGGCGAGACCTCTGTCTTGAAGGTCTGGAGAAAATCATGATGCTAAGATCTGAGGTTTCTCCTAACAACAATACCCCAATAAATGATGTCCCTTTTCGGGTATCTTTTGTCCAGACTTGGATAAAGTTGATGTGACAGAGGTCTGACTATCTAAGATTGCATAGTAGATAAACAAAGTGAGAAAAAAAGACCTTTGGCAGGTAAGAAGTAGACGAGGAGCCCGAGGGAGGAGAAGAGCACACAGGGAGCGATGATGTTGATGACGTAGAAGAGGGGTTTTCTCTGGATGATGAGGAAGAAGACCACCTCCTGGTGCTCCAGCTCATCCTTAGTGTACTGAGTGTTGATCACCGTCTTAGCCGGCCTGTGTTTGATGGCCCACTCTCCATTTTCTTACAACATCAACCGAATTAGATCGCAGGAGGATATCATTGTGTTATTTTGAACAGTGCTTCAAAATCTGTACCTGTAAATGCCTCCGGGTCAATGTCCACCCACTCCAGCGTGTGGTTGTCCTCCTCTTTGAGGACCAGTTTGATCTCGTTGGCGCTGTAAGTCTGCGAGCTGGACACAGGGGAGACGACATAACGTCATGACAACAAACACATACTACTACTAATACTATGACTTTTTTATCACTTCTTTTGACATACTACAGTACACTATGACTTTTGTTTCACTTCTTTTGACATAGTACAGTATACAATGACTTTTTTGGACATACTATACTAAGATATTTTTATACTTCTTTTTCAACATAGTATACTACGACTGTTTTTGACATACTACAGTATACTATGACAGTTTATGACTTTTTCCAACATACTTCACTATAATTTTTTCTTGACTTTTTCCGACATACTATACTATGACTTTTTTCCCATGCTTTACTATAACTTTTTTCAACCTACTATACTTTTACTTTTTTATACCTTTTTTCGAAATGTGACTTTTAACACCATGACTTCTTTAAACCTATTTTGACTGTTGACTTTTTCATTATATTTTTCAGTCTCCAATATTATGGCCATGTCCGTAGCTCAGTCTGTTAGAATACTGTGAGGTGTGTTTGAGGTTGGGAGTGTGATTCCTAATTGTTTTGTAAGTGAGAGGTCCAGAGAAAATGAAGACTCTACTGTATCTTTTTATTACTTTTATCGACATAATATACTATGTCTTGTCACTACCTTTTTTAACATACCATACTATAATTTTTCCATGACTTTTTTCGACACAATACTATGACTTGATGTCTGGCTCGGTCTATAAGAAGACTGTTCAGGGTGTCTGAGGTTTTGAGTCTGATTCACATCAAACACTTATCCTTCTATAAGTCAGATATCCAGAGGAAAGTCACACAATACTGCAGTCCCTGACAAAAGTCTTGTCGCTTCTGTGCAAATTGACCTGAAGTCCCGCTGAAATATATTTCTAATCAAGATTTATTTATAAGAAATGGCTCATTTTAATCCCAACAGCTTTTGTAATAATGTTTCAGTGCAAAACGAAACTGTCAAAAAGTATTCTAATATTCACAGCTTGGTAAAGCCCATTGAGTCAATTTTTGCAAAGACATAAGTGTTGTCGCCTTGTCATATGAGCTTCACCTGTGACTAATGATGGATCATTAGGTCTCAGTGTGTATAAAAACAACCCCAGTACACTAGACCTTCACATCAACTGCACACTAGCCTCTCAAATATGCCTTAGATTCACCCTGAGACTAAAGTTTTGATTATTAAGAAGCTGAAGACCAGATCCACTGCTGATGTGGCAGACACCTTCAATGTGTCTCAGCGTCAAGGACGAGGATTAAAAAACCATTTGAAGACACTGGAGACGTTTTTGACAAGCCCAGGTCAGGCAGACCCCGCAAGACAACTGCTCAGAGGACCGTTTGTTGGCCCGAAATCCAAGGCCAGCCCATTTTCCACTGCAGCAGAGCTCCACGAGACCGTGTCCCCCTGAAGTCCCCGTGTCAACCAGAACGGTTTGTCGGATTCTGTCTCAAATGGCCTCCATGGGTCAATCAGTGCCCAGAAGCCAGCACTAAACAAAAGACATTGAAAACCGGTACATGTGCCAAGGCCCACAGCCTGCTAAAAGGATGGACGCTGGAGAAGTGGAAGAATTGATTTTTCAGATGAATCTTCTGTTGAATTACACCACAGTCACCGCAAATATTGCAGGAGACCTACTGGAGCCCGCATGATCCAAGATTCACCCAGAAAACAGTGAGATTTGGTGGCGGTAAAAACATGGTGTGTGGGTTACATCCAGTGGGGTGTGCGAGAGATCTGCAGGGTGGAAGGCAACATCAATAGTCCAAATACCAAGACATCTTAGCTACCTCTTATATTCCCAACCATAAAAGAGGCCAAATTCTCAGCAGGATGGTGCTCCATCGCATACTTCCATCTCTCCATCTCCATTAATTTCCTCAGGCGAAGAAGATCAAGATGCTCCAGGATTGGCCGCCCAGTCACCAGATATGAACGTCATTGGCATATGTGGGTGGATGAAAGAGAGCATGGAACCAAACAAGGAATATTGATGACTCTGGGAGGCATGCAAGACTCTGCTTTCCTAGCTATTCCTGATGACTTCATCAACACATTGTTGAATCCTTGCCAAACCGCATGGATGCAGTCCTTCAAGCTCATGAATCATACAAGATATTACTTTGGATCTCACAGCACCACTATTTAATTTGCTGACATATTTTATTATTTGCATTAAATTTGTTCAATTTCTGTATAGGCGACAATACTTGTGTCTTGCCAAAATTTGACCTTTCTGTCTTGTTTAAATTATAAATCTTTT
>NC_045744.1:4217192-4217308 GCF_008692095.1 Etheostoma spectabile
CTAATTTATTTCAGTGCAATGAACATCATTTGGGAGGGTTTTAGCTTTTATTCAATTTTATTTATTGTATCAATTCATAACAAACGTTATCTCAAGACACTTTACAGATAGAGTAG
>NC_045744.1:4217318-4217415 GCF_008692095.1 Etheostoma spectabile
CACTCCAGAATTTACAAGGACCCAACAATTCAAGTAGTTTCCTACAGAGCAAGCAACAAATATGAGCTATTTCTTACACCAATTGATTAATTAAAAG
>NC_045744.1:4217425-4217829 GCF_008692095.1 Etheostoma spectabile
AGCAGGTGTTTCTACAAAATAGATGAGCGACAAGACTTGTCAGGGACTGTACAGCTTTTGTTGACATACTATATTATGACCTGTTAGAACTTTTTTAAACAAACTATACCATGACTTTTTCCACATACTATGCTACGACTTTTCATGGCTTTTTTCAACATACTATACTATAACTTATCTATATATATATATACACTACCGTTCAAAAGTTTGGGGTCACCCAAACTATTTTGTGTTTTCCTGAAAAGTCACACTTATTCACCACCATACGTTGTGAAATGAATAGAAAATAGAGTCAAGACATTGACAAGGTTAGAAATAATGATTTGTATTTGAAATAAGATTTTTTTTCTTTCAAACTTTGCTTTCGTCAAAGAATCCTCCATTTGCAGCAATTCCAGCAT
>NC_045744.1:4217839-4221593 GCF_008692095.1 Etheostoma spectabile
GACCTTTGGCATTCTAGCTGTTAATTTGTTAAGGTAATCTGGAGAAATTGCACCCTACGCTTCCAGAAGCAGCTCCCACAAGTGTGATTGGTTGGATGGGCACTTTTTGCGTACCATACGGTCAAGCTGCTCCCACAACAGCTCAATGGGGTTCAGATCTGGGGACTGCGCTGGCCACTCCATTACCGATAGAATCCCAGCTGCCTGCTTCTGCTCTAAATAGTTCTTGCACAATTTGGAGGTGTGTTTAGGGTCATTGTCCTGTTGTAGGATGAAATTGGCTCCAATCAAGCGCTGTCCACTGGGTATGGCATGGCGTTGCAAAATGGAGTGATAGCCTTCCTTATTCAGAATCCCTTTTCCCTGTACAAATCTCCCACCTTACCAGCACCAAAGCAACCCCAGCCTCATATTACCTCCACCATGCTTAACAGATGGCGTCAGGCATTCTTCCAGCATCTTTTCTTTGTTCTGCGTCTCACAAACGTTCTTCTTTGGATCCAAACACCTCAAACTTGGATTCACCGTCCACAACACTTTTTTTCCAGTCTTCCTCTGTCCAATGTCTGTGTTCTTTTGCCCATCTTATCTTTTCTTTATTGGACAGTCTCAATATGGCTTTTCTTTTCCACTCTGCCCTGAAGCCCAGAATCCCGCGACCGCCTCTTCACTGTAGATGTTGACTCTGGTGTTTTGCGGGTACTATTTAATGAAGATGCCAGTTGGGGACCTGTGAGGCGTCTGTTTCTCAACTAGAGACTCTAATGTACTTATCTTCTTGCTCAGTTGTGCAACCACGGCCTCCCACTTCTTTTTCTACTCTGGTTAGAGCCTGTTGTTGCTGTCTTCTGAAGGGAGTAGTACACACCGTTGTAGAAATCTTGAATTTCTTAGCAATGTCTCGCATGGAATAGCCTTCATTTCTAAGGACAAGAATAGACTGTTGAGTTTCTGAAAGTTCTCTTTTTCTGGCCATTTTGAGCGTTTAATTGACCCCACAAATGTGATGCTCCAGAAACTCAATCTGCTCAAAGGAAGGTCAGTTTTGTAGCTTCTGTAACGACCTAAACTGTTTAAAGATGTGTGAACATGATTGCACAGGTTTTCTAATCATCAATTAGCCTCTGAGCCAATGAGCAACACATTGTACCATTAGAACACTGGAGTGATAGTTGCTGGTAATGGCCTCTATACACCTATGGAGATATTGCACCAAAAACCAGACATTTGCAGCTAGAATATGTCATTTACCAGAAAAAAAAAAAAATTAATTTAAAAAAAAAAAAAAAAAAAAAAAAAAAAAAAAAAAAAAAAAAAAAAAAAAAAAAAAAAAAAAAAAAAAAAAAAAAAAAAAAAAAAATTTAAAAAAAAAAAAAAAAAAAAAAAAAAAAAAAAAAAATAAAAAAAAAAAAAAAAAAAAAAAAAAAAAAAAAAAAAAAAAAAAAAAAAAAAAAAAAAAAAAAAAAAAAAAAAAAAAAAAAAAATAAAAAAAAAAAAAAAAAAAAAAAAAAAAAAAAAAAAAAAAAAAAAAAAAAAAAAAAAAAAAAAGTGAAAAAAAAAAGAAAAAAAAAAAAAAAAAAAAAAAAAAAAAAAAAAAAAAAAAAAAAAAAAAAAAAAAAAAATAAACATTAGCACTGTATAGTGGATTTCTTCAAGTTAGAACTAGTTTAAAGGTCTCTTCATTGAAAAGTACAGTGCTTTCCTTCAAAAATAAGGACATTTCAATATGACCCAAACTTTTGAAACTGTAGTGTATATATATATATATATAGTATTATATACTTTTTATAATATATATATATATATAATATACTCTATGACCTTTCATGACTATTTGGACTTACTATACTATGACTTTTTTGACTTACTATACTATGATGTTTTATAACTTTTTTCGACATACTATACAATGACATTTAATAACATTTTTTGACATACTGTACTATAATATGACTTTTTATGACTTTGTTCAACATACTGTATTAGAACTTTTTATGACATAATATACTCCATGACTTTCCAAGACTTATTTGGACTTAGTATACTGTGGTTTTTTTCAACATACTATACAATGACTTTTTTCAACTTACAATATTATGACTTTTTCATTACTTTTTCAGCATACCATACTATGACTATTTTCAACAAACTATTTTCAACATACTATAGCATGACCTTTTCTTGACATATGCCTTTTTTCGACATACTATATTATGAATTTTCGTTACTTTTTTTGGCATACCAGGACTTTTTATGACTTTTTCCAACTGTTCAGGGAAAATCACACTATACTATGACTTTTTTATAAATTAATTCATCATACTATACTATGAAATTTCATAACTTTTTTTTGACAAACTATATTACACTTCTTCATTTTTTTTTCAACATGCAGTTCATTCCAAGAGTTTTTATTTACTCCTTCAACTTACTATTCTATGACTTTTTCATCACTTTTTTCGGCATACTTATGCATACCTTTGCTTTTCAACAATACCTTAAACTATTCCATTAATACATTATTGGTATTATTCAGCCTTTCATTGAAATTCAAACTAATTTAAACCATTCCCACTTTTCCAACTAGCTTACCGTCTTCTTACGCAATTATGGCAACAATCCAGTTTAGCTTTAACGTTTTAGTTTTCAACCTTTTCTGCAGGAAATGCATTTTCTATTTTTATTAATTCATTTCATTTAACGAAGAACTTATTTAGTTTAAATGACATTTTACCTGACATGTTAGTCAATTTTCAAAGCCTTCTCTATACTTTTAGGGTATGGCAGGGGGAAAAGAACGAAACTCCTCTACTAAATTTAATATGTTTTAGCTAAAACCTGTGGATTTAAAAAAAGTTTTTTGGTTTGAATCAGCTTCTGAACTCCACCTTGTGTAAATTGTGTTAAACTATAAATTGTCCTTGTCGGGAAAGGCAGTTAAAAAACAAATTCCCAGAAACCACTGAGGACATGACCTCTGTGTTCTCAATAGTAAGTTCTTGGTTGTACTAGACAACACATTTGAGATATAAATGGTGAATTGAAGGTGCTTGATAATAGATTTATAGTATGTAGTAACGTATACTGCTCACTGGCCAGTCATCAATCCCAATGACTGGCCAACAGATGTTGTATCTACTCACCGGAAGACCATGGTGCAGTTCTGCCAGTCAAATGGGAAGTAGTTGACAGTGATGGCACAGGCGCTGCGGTAGATTGCAGGAGGCAGCCAGTACACACAGCCATCAGGAGACACCAGAGCATTGCAATAAAGGGCCACCTCAAAATGTCCATCCACACTGTTTACCGGTATGACCAGAGGGAAACACACACACAGACACACTGTTTCTTCATTGTATATTGTATATACATTTACATATACACACCTTTTTTGACATACTATACTGTGACTTTTTATGAGGTTTTTCAACACACTGTAGTATGATTTTTTTACATACTATCAGGGCTGTAGTACTCGAGTCTTGGACTCAAGTCCGTTTTTCTATGGTCTCGGACTTGTCTCGTACTCGCTAGTATTTGGACTCTGACTTGTCTCGGTCTCGGCCACTGGTCTTGCCAGATTTGGCTTTTGGGCTTTTGGTCTCGACCGAGTCCAGGTGTCTTTATTATGTTGATAATAACATTGAAGGGAAAGTGAAACCCAAAATGATTGTCTTGATACTGTCATGCAAGACCTTTTTTTCCTGTCCTGGACTCCGTCTTGTCTTGGACTCAAACCTCTTTGGACTCGGTC
>NC_045744.1:4221603-4233636 GCF_008692095.1 Etheostoma spectabile
CTCGACTAGTCTTGGTCTTGGACTTGTCTTGGACTCGACAAAGGATGTCTTGACTACAGCCCTGCATACTTCACTATGACTATTTTTGACATTGTATACTGTGACTTATAACTATTTTTGACATACTATACTATGACATTTTATGAGGTTTTTCAACATACCACAGTATGACTTTTTTGACATAGTATACTATGACTTTTTTATGACTTTTTTGACATACTATAATTAGACTTTTTATGATTTTTTTCAACCTACTATACTCAGATTCTTTTTGACATACTACACTGTGACTTTAAAACTTTTTTGGACATACTATACTATGATGTTTTAATAACTTTTTCAACACACTATATCAGGTATTTTTTGACATACTATACTATGACATTTCATTACATGTTTTCGACATATAATATGACTTTCATGACTTTTTTTAACACAATATAACTTTTTATGACTTATTTTGACAAACTGTACTATGACTTTTTCAACATACTATACATGTACTTATGGTACTGTGTGTATACACAATATTAAAGCTGCAATTGGTATAGTAAAAAAAGTATGGAGTAACATTTATGCCCACAGGAAGTGACAAATCAAAAAATTCATTGCAGGCTAAAACTAATAATAGTGCCTCGCAGCCTCCGTCATCCAGTCAAGTTGCAGTTTACATCCATGTCTGTCCAGACTCATATAATGTACATGTACCAAAGACTTTTAAGGAATCTAATAAAAAGCTATCAAATGTATTTTTTTGGGAAACCTTGAAGCTTCACACACATCATCACAAGATCTATACAATCATCACAATTTCAAGGTGAGCACCCAAAATCGATGTCACCAGTTCCAATGGTAAATATGGTCAAATAAAATGTCATCACTTCATCAACGTATCTTGTCAGACATTTGTGTGAAAGGTTGTAATAATTAGTGTATGAATTCTTGTTATGGCCAAAAACGTATTGTGTGAAATCCCAAGGACCTTTAAACTTTGACCACTATAATCTAATCAGTTCCACATTGAGTCAAAGTGGACGTTTGTGACAAATTTGAAGAAAAAACCCAGGCGTTCCTAAGATATCACATTTGCGACAGATAGTTGGACAGACAACCTGAAAACAAATTGCCTAAAGCCTGGGCTTTTGCCCATGTCCCATGTCTTTTTTTTTTTTCATAGTGCCGTTATTGACATATTGTTGAATAATGCTTCTGTCATGCGGTTTAAGCTCCTTAACTTTAGTTACTGCTTGTGATAAGTTCCTGGATGAAGGTGTGAGTGGCTCGTTGGTTGAAACCCAACATTGTGTTGAAATGTGAAGGTTGTTGCACGCACTTGTTCTCCAGTATGATGTCTGGCAGCCAGATGCTCTTGGAGGGAACCCGCATCTGAGAGGTGATGTTCCCATACAGGGCTGATCTGGGGGGCTGGTCCCACCTGAGCCTGTAGTCACACCATTGCTACAAACAGACAAACTGTGGGTTTAACATCCTTGCAAAGCAGGTGAAAAACAGCCCAGCAGGTGACGTAAGGTGTGTAAGGTTACCATTTCTATCCAGACGCTTGTTGTCAGAGCCTCCTCCTTTTCATTCTAAGGAGACATGGTTTGGTAAGCGATGTGAACTATCTGCTCCGAGCAGCCACTGACACTGATCCAAATCAGCAGACTGAACCTCACTTACCAGAGAGATGAGGTTGGTAAGCGTCATCTTGATGTCGACCTGAGTGATGTCACCACTGTTTTCCATGGGCCGGACGTTCTTGTTGTAACCCTTCATCAAATCCTTGAACAGTTCCCCTTCAAGGTTAAGTCCTGACGCTGCAAGAAAACATGAGAGACTAAAGCAAGTGATAGGGAAAAAAAGTATTATTTAAAGGGACACGACATCAAACAAGTTCAGTTTGCCTTGTCACGAGAAGCTCTACTCAGTCTGTAAAAAGTTCAACGGGTCAGCAGGATTATCCCAGTTTGGGCTTGAGACATTAAAAAAAAGCCCGCATTAGAGACAGGACGAGTGAAGTTTGAAAGACTTGGGCATTAAAAAAGGAGCCAGGGGCATCTAGGGCATCAAAAGGAGCCAGTTGAGCTGGTTCGGGCATCTGGTAAGGATGCCTCCTGGGCGCCTCCCTAGGGAGGTGTTCCAGGCACGTCCAGCTGGGAGGAGGCCTCGGGGAAGACCCAGGACTAGGTGGAGAGATTATATCTCCAACCTGGCCCGGGAACACCTCGGGACCCCCCAATCGGAGCTGGTTAATGTGGCTCGGGAAAGGGAAATTTGGGGTCCCCTGGTGGAGCTGCTGCCCCCGCAACCCGATACCGGATAAGTGGATGAAGATGGATGGACGGATGGATGGATGGGTGGATGGATGGAAGATATCTCAGCTTTTGCTACTTTAATTCTGACCATTGTTGTTGAATTTGCCATTTATGAGTCCCTTGACCACACTGTATGTACAGTAAGTGCAGTATGGCTGAGGTACCCTGCTCAATTTTCTCTCATATAATGGTCATGAGTAGATGACCTTTTTAAATCCAGATTCCAATTTGATTTCCAATGTCACTTTGTTCTAATACATCAGGACAGGAATAAAAAAGAAACATTCCTTCAGTGTAATTCAATTAAATACCATTAAAACAAGCCAACCCTATACCTATCTAATTAGCTTTGGGGTACATTTGGCAAACTTACTAACCACAAACAAATGTTGCTTGGTTGGTGTCTAGCATTACTTTGTATCAGATATCACAGCAAACACCCGATGGTCCCCTAAAATAAGTGTGAAACCGGATTCAGCATGAATTCTAATACATTTTCTGTCTAATTAACCAAAATGACAAGGCTGTACAGAAGGTACATGGTCATGCACTACAAATGAAGTCTGATTTTGAAACTTTGTACACATGCCCTGCCAAATAATGCCCAGCAATTCAGTAACAATATATATCTACAAGAAATTGATTGTTTCACTTTTTACTGAATCTGTCTCAACCAATTTAAAGAACAGCGCCATTTGGTGCACTGCAAAATTTACAGTAAAATGAAAATTGTGGCTGTGAGAATGCAAACTGTATGTGAAAGTTAAAACGTATTAAATGTTATTACAGTTGAAAATCTGACAACTGACAAGCTATTGTATATGTAATATAACGTCTCCCAAATGTGGAAGTGGGTGGATTAGCCTACCTGTGGCAGATATCATGAAAGCCCTCACAAAGAGTGACAGGGAGATTGGAGTTCCAGAATCCATTAGCGTGTGTTTCGCGTTGTCCAATCTGATACACATGGAGCCTACTGGATGGGGTTGCCGACCCTTTAACTGTGTGTGTAGTATGCGTGTGTGTGTGTTTCCCAGCAAAAGTCAAAGCTGATGGGATGGGTTGTGGTTTAGAGGAATGGACTGGGCTTAGTGGGGGAGATGATGATTGTTAGGGTTAAATCCAAGAGTTTATTTCCAGTAACTGCATAACCAGCTGTCACAACAAACACACACACACACACACACACACACACACACACACACACACACACACACACACACACACACAGACACACACACACACACACACACACACTGGCAACATGACATGCACATAGTTTGAGCATTGTAGTTAGGGCATTGCTACCCTCCAGTGTTGAGGTACACCATCAAACCACACTCTGTATTTTAACTCTGTTACTGCACCTGGCTGTTGTCATTCAGACGTCCACATGAACAAAGTAACACTCATAGATTCTGGGACGGCGAATTTAGCACATCAGTGATCTATAAAAAGCTAGCTTTTTCCACCTGAAGCCATTGTCAAATGTGTTCTCGGCATAAAGACAGGCAGAAGCAACGTTGCGCGGGTCTGCCACCCAGAAAGTCAAATAAACAGGTGAACAGGTGCTAAGTCTTGTTCATTTCCAGCACTCCCTCAGTGATGACTGGCCAGGCTCTGTGTCATTACTCTGCATGTGTGTGTCACAATTACTTTCCCCTGCCATGATTTGGCACATTTCCCACATGCACATAAACACACCAGGCCGGCAAAAGTTGTAACAGAAGTAAGTGTGAGTGTTTACTCAGCTGTTCCACTCACATCTCTGTATATTCCTCTATTAGGATTTGGACCAGGGAGAAAACTACCACAGATTACTGGGCAGATATGGTTGGGAAGTTACTTTTTTTGGGGCTCAGTCGGCCTATCATCACCACAATCAAACAGTGGCTGAGACTTAACAGGAGACAAAGTCGGGGCTCGCCTGCATCTCAAGGGTATCACTTCCTCACGCAACAGTTGTCTCGCAATAACTTGACTCATGACAGACAATAAGAGACTCTAAAGGTCAGCTAAATGATGTGTCCGGTTACAATTCCACGTCCTGGAAATAAGGCGTGAAGACAGGAGGAGGTTGGAGGTACTGGCCAGCACGGGACAGCAGCTGCTGTGTTGATGGGAGAGCTTTCCCTTAAAGGGTTGGAGGATTTAGGACAATCTCGGGTCACAAGAGGAACCCCTCAGCATCGACACCTGTCTCGGGAGAGCTCGTGTGTGTGTGTCGGCTGTGCACCAGCAGCAACATACTGCAGGATTAGCAGCATTGCTGTCAGCTAATTTGCATATCAAAAGTAAAATTTGACGACTAGAGATTACCACACCACTCAACACAACATGCCTTAGCATCAATTTTATTGATATATAGATTTTCTTCTCATTTTTTTAACAAAAATACAAATGCTTTTCTCTATACAAATAAATATGGTAAGAATAAGGTAAGAATACAGTTAATATATACAGTCTGTGTGCTTCACAAGAGGCTCAACCTTTGCAAAAGACAATATGAATAACTTATCATTTTGTACAGATTCATAAGTTAGACAAGGCAGCGTTTCCAACCACGTGCAAAAGAATCCTGTGGCATGATTGGTGGGCAATAGTTGGATGGATACATTCATGGTTGTGTTTTCATTTGGAGCCAAAGCCAGGCTCTCAGACAGGGGGAAAACAAAATTAATGCTTTTTCACAAGAGACAGCAGAAGAAGTTAAGTTTGAGTGAGTGTGCGAAACGTGTGCGTCTCTCTGTCCCACGACGAGGCGTTTCTGGTGCAAACAGGTCTCCTTGAGAGTCGTGCCATCATCTCTAATTTGAGTCAGTCTTTCATTAACTTAGATAAAGCTAAGTCTTCAGTGCCTCCAGTGCCAAAGCGATGATTCTTGGCAAACTGCGGTAAAATGACTCATTCTCTAGGCCCACAAGACTGTAGAAGGTCAAAGGTCGTCCGCCCACCACTGCTCTGACCCGTGCCTGGTAAAGTCCTCGATCGTTCTTGGAGCTAAGATCGACTAACACCTGAACAAAAAAGAGACCCAAACAAGGCAGAGAGAGAGGAAATTAGTACATGAGAAATGTTCTTTCTAACAGTGCATATTTACTTCTCTTAACTCCATTTTACCTCTTGGAAATTCATGCGTAGGTTCTTGCTTGGGATGCTTAAGACCCAGCTGTAAGAGTCTCTGACCTGGTTGACTTGCTGTGAGGACTCTCTCACTTCCGGACAAACTGCAGGAACAAGCAAAAAACACTTCATTTGAGAAATAACATTTACCCATGAACAAATATTACATGGATTTTTTTGTGATGTCAGAAACCAGTAGGTGTGGCACATACCTTTCACTCCAGCCCCAGGTATCTGCCTCTTGCGAAGAAGACTCCTGTATTTTCTGTGAAGGCTAATAGTCTTTACAGTGTAAACAGCTTGTCTGGGGTCAGGGGTCGTCTCCGTGTGAGCGCCCTCGTTGGCCGGCTGCACGACAGATGTCGACTGCACCGGGAGCGGTGACCCTAAAGATTTTAATTCTGTTCCGTCTTCATTCTCCACAAAAGAAAAATCCTCAGAAGTGGCGCTCCAATTCACATCAGAAGAAGCGTCACTATTGGACGAGGTTTCACTTTGAGGCACATCGTCTGTCCCAACTTCATCTTGTGTGCTTAATTTCTGAAATTCCTTCATCAGGGCTGTAAGAAGTGACCAAGGCTCCTGGGGTTCCTGGGTGGAGGAGGAGGAGGAGGAGGAGGAAGGGGGGACTGGTGCTCCAGTGGAAGACGTACTGAAAGGGGGGCTGTTGGGAGAATCCTCCTGGAGGTAGACTGGATCCAAATGCAGGATGGGAGGAGCAGCTCTGGAGTAGAGTTTGGAGCGCAGAGCTGAGATAACAGATTGAAATTCTCCCTCCAGCTGATGTAAGGAGGAGTCCTCTGTCTGGAAATGACATGTAAAAGAGTTGGATATATAAACATGTGCCATGTCCACATCTTCAATCACTGGCTTCCTACATTTCCCATATCCCAGCTTGCCTTTCAAAGTCCTATGTCATACCCCTTAGTCATACTGGGTCAACGTTGACCTTTTACGTATTTCTCCCTGTTGAATTCTCAAGCAAAAATGATGAGTTGGATGATGATGATTGATGTTGCAAGGCTTATATTAATACGTAATCAATAACCTGAGCTCTACCTCATCCCTGATTTAGATCTTTTCTGAATATTAAATCAACAGAATGCGCTGGGAATCCTTTTTTGATATAATAGGATGCAACCTCCTTTGCATTTGGACATTTTAGAAATGTACCTGTAAGAAAAGGTTGTCCTCCTGTCTTGTTGATGTAGAGGAGATGTCTGTGGATGTGTGTTGTGTGTCCAGGTCTTCAGCCATGTTTCTCAGGTATTTCTCCCAGTCATCCACTGAGGGCCCCACCTCTCTGAATAAGGCTGGGGGAACTGGAGAAGGACCCTGATCTGTTGGGACCACAGCTCCACCTAGCTGTTCTACATGTAATAAATCACATGTGAGAATAGTGACCAATCAAACAACACAATTTCCTACTGCAAAAAATGCAGAATAGAAAATGGAATAACACAATTCTGTCAATCATGTACCTTCAATTTGGGTAAAACCGTGTCTCAGGCTCAGGTCCCTCCTCTCTCTAGTGTGAGTGAAAGCCGTGCTGTAGATGTGCTCCACCAGCTGAGGCAGAGTCTTGGTGAAGAAGGTCAAGTCGACTTTGTCCCGGATGTAGTCCTCGGCCTTCTGGAGCAAGTCCAACAAGGTTTGCAGGAACGAACGCAACTCTGGATGGCAGAGAGCGAGCAACATGTCAGAGACCTCTACAGCGTCACCTCCAAGCAACATGAGTAATAAACAGTGTATTTTAAGTTGAGCTTTTAAATAAGAGTACTCACGACATTTCTTAAAGCGGGTGAGGCACGTGTCCTCGGCCATTCGGCTACAAGCGCTGGCAGACTGACCGGGGGGGCATGTCACGGTATAGAAGCGACATAGAGAGCTGAACTCCAACCTCTGCTCCTCCTCCGTCATTTCTGTTGTCTTTAAAAGCTCCGGACATGTTGGCTCCCTGCTTCCAAATGACTCTAATACAAGATACATTGACTGTTTTAATATTAACCTATGTTGTGATTTGAAATATTCGGGTTTCCGTGGTTTGTTGTTGCTTGAAACTCACTCTGTATCTCGGTCTGAATCCAGTCGGAGAAAGCAGACACCCGTGTGTAGACTCCGGGCTTGCCCTTCTCTCCGCAGCCGTCTCCCCAGGAAGTAATGCCGTAGAGCTGGAACCGACCGGAAATTTGATCCTGGTAGATCAGAGGGCCTCCAGAATCTCCCTACAGGTGTCATAAAAAAGAAACTTAAAAAAATGGCTTGGGTGCTGCTAAAACGTGTCAGAAACAAAAAGCTAACTATCTAGGTGAGTAACTCAGAAAATGTTGTTGCACCCACCTGACAAGAGTCTATGCCTCCTGAGAGATAGCCAGCACACAGCATAGTATTGGTGACCAATTCTTTGCCAAGGGCACTTTTACAGGTGCTCTGAGGCAGCAGGGGAACCTTGGCCTCCATCACCACGTCAGCAGACGGGCCATCTGTAGAGAAAGATACAAACAAAATTGCAACATGTTATATGTTGCAAATAAATAGGTGTAAATATGCTAACCTCATCAACAGCACATATTCTCTCAAAAAGGTAACAAAAAGCATTTAAGCTTGCTCACAGACAACTCATCTATGAAGAATCCATGTCAATTGTCCCCCACTCACCCTCATAGAGGGAGCCCCAGCCTGCCACCAGACATGGACTGCCAGTAGGGGGCTCCATGCCAGAGGGGAGACACACCGGAGTGACACGGCCAGACAGGACCACGGGGGATGTCAGCTCCACCAGGGCTATATCGTTGTTAAATGTCTTTGGGTTGAACTGCAGGAGGTGGAGAAAGTTTGAATGAGTTAAAGAATGCCTATTCCTATCCCACTATAGACAGTGTATCCCACACTTTGGATTGTTACCTTAGGATGAGGGATGATGCGATTGACTTTGAGAAGCTGCTCATCAGGGTCAGTCTTCGTGATGTCAAACTCGCCCACCACGGCTGTCCAGTAGCTCTCGCTTCGGCTACTACAGAGGTCAGGACAATACAAGAGAGTGAGAGAGAGAAATGCACCTATAACAATCTCATAGAAGAATCAAAGATCTTATTATAAAAACACAGTGATGCACACATGCACACTCACCCTGCAAAACAATGAGCAGCAGTGACCACCCAGGAGCTGTCCACCAGGACCCCTCCACACATCAGACCCCCATCTAACTGGAGGTTGACCAGCCAGGGCCAGCTGCCTGGAGGAGCAGGCGAGCCGCCCACGATCCTCGAGCGAGGCTGTGTGATGTTTTGCACCGTGGACGACCTCTGACCGCACACTGCTGCTGGGACAGAGAGAAACCGATGTGGAGTTTTGCAAATGAGCCTCAGGCCTCTTCAATGACAGAGATCATCTGTATGAATGCATGAATGCGTCTTTCTGAATACAAGGAGACCCTTACCCTGTGCATGCGTCTGCGTAGCAGGTTCCAGGTTCTGCATTGTGTTAAGCAGGCTGCACTGGAGGACACGGGCGCTGCAACTCTCACCCATGATCCTGATGCAGGTCTCTTTGTCCAGTTCACCAGGTGGGCAGCGATGCTGATAGTACGCACAGGCTTGGCTCAGAGCCCAACTCCGCTCAGCTTCATCCTGAAGCTTCTGGGCTTTACTGATGACATCACAGCTGGGTTCTGATAAGGCATTGGCAGGAGACACTGTTGGGCGAGAAGGAGAGTTATGGACAAACTGAGAAAGGACAACGTGACACTCAAGATACTCAAGAAGGAAAAAGGGTAAGAAGAGTAATAGTGTGCTTACAACAGGACCCAGACAGCTGACCGCAGTCCTGAAACAAACAGGGAACGCAGCCTCGGCAGCCTGCTTCAGCCTGGCTTCTCTCAGATGATGCACGCTCGAGAGAGGACAGGGCACTAGTCATGGCCGCCTCTAGAACCACGGTGCCCCGATCAGACAGAGCTGCAGGGGAGGACAGGAGGAAATAGAAAAGAAAAGACAAAAATGTGAGACAAGCTAGGGAAGAAAAAGAGGAGGTATTGTGAGAGAGAAGAAGATCCAGGAGCCAGACCGATGTTTAATGGTCAGGCTGATGTGCAGACACAGTGCATGTCGGCCAATTCACGAAATTGCAGTACAATAGCATAGACAAGTTTGCGGTAATGCTTCCATTACAACAGTAAAGGTTAGCAAATGCAACCATCACCATGATTATACCAACAATTCCACAAAAATGACATTTCCAGTACAAGAACAGAGGGAAATATGACTGTACTGAAATGTAAAAACAGTGAACAAAAATTCAATGTGTTGCTTAAAAAATAGATATTCCCTGCACTTAATAAATACACGTAAGGAATATTTGACCAGCGCATGATAAATGCATGCACTTTTACTGAATTCTGAACAAGATAGGACGGATATCTAGGTCGTTATGGAACACCGTTGTTTGTTATGTGTATATGCGAGCATTAGTATAAACTGGTGCTGCTTTCTGGTATGTGTGTGTGAGTAGCCCCGTTTTTCTCATGCTGCTCTTTGAGCTCATTGGCAGCGTGTTAGGGAAGCTAGCTCACGCTCAGCGCGCTGGTGAGTCTTCTGCAGACACACATCAATCAGGCCGCCGACCCGGCAGCCCCCCCTCTGTGCCGCACCACATCACAGGATAGGCCACTAACAACAACAATGCTGATTGAAGACTTAATTAGAAGGCCAGGGCTGAGCTGGCAGAGGCTGGCAGGCAGGGACAGGGTCTATGGGCACGGGCTGGCAGCCCCGGGGTGGCTGGGACCCCGAGTCCCCTTGTTCTAAACACTCTAAACACACATTGCCATCACCAGACATTTGTATGAAGGCTCTGCTGTACTCAACCAGAGAAGACCACAGGTCCCTCACTACATATGGAGTTAAGTTTCTAGGCTAAGTTTGTAGGCTAAAGACAAAACCACACTGATAATATTTCTGTTCTTTGATGCTTTGATAACAGAACAAAACATATGAAGCTGAGTGCTGAAAATCAGTCTAATGCAATGTGTTGTATCATTTGTTTTAAGGTTAGACGCCTGCTGCTCATCAGTAAAATAATAAAAAGCATATCAGCAATCTCCCAACTTAAATAACAAAGTAAGTCTACAACAAAACTTACATCTTTATATACTATGTGTCAGCTGCTTGGCCAAAAGGTATCAAAATGCACCAGGTGTGTGCACATAATTCAAATCTAATGATACTGGCTATCTCATCAGGATTGGAAGTATCACCAGATGTTTTGTCCGCTTAACTCACTACAGAGATATTAATTCCTCAAAGCACCACCAGTGTTTGGTTTGCAGGGGTCTCACAATGATAAATAAAAAAAGATAAAGGTTAGTCCATAAGACATTTCAAAGTACTGTATATGTTTTCCACCCAACCAGGATATCAGCAAAACTCCTTAAAATGCAGTAATCACATTTCCAATGCATACCCGATTACCATAATTCACATGGTAATCAGTGATTGCTATCATTGAGAAAAAAAAATCGTTGGAGGGCACTCTGGGGCATACATACATCATTGAAAAAAATACCTTTGAGGGCACTCTGGGGCATCCTGTAGACCTCTCGACCCGTCGGGGCTCCCAAGGGCAAGCAGTCGAGTCCCATGAGCAGCAGAGATATCAGCAGCAGCATGGTGTCAGAGCATCAGACCTCCACTCCACAGTGACAGCAAGCAGACAGGCAGGAGACACGCCGAACCACCAGAGAGGATGCAGGGATGCCGGAGCTGAGGCTAGGCTGCAGTGGTTCCAGGTCCTTGTTGTCTGGTTGCGCTCTGCAATCCTTAACTGGCTCCCTCCTCCCGACTCTTTGGACTCTCTCCCACACTGTGGTGCAGGGCATCTGTCTGTAAGTTTACTTAGAGGAACAATAGGTGCCTGGAGTGGTCCCTGGTATATATAGAGTCCCCAGGGCAACACCAGTAAGAGGGAGGGGGTGAGGATAGGAAAGAGAGAGAGGGAGAGGGAGGGAGAAATGCTCCCATGGCCAATACACAAACAGATGAATTCATTAAGACTGTGACAGCAAATCGGGCGCAACTTGCCAAGGCTGGACATCACAAAGAGGTTTGGTTCCATGAAAAGAGACAGAGGGAGGGAGAGAGAGATGCGCATGGGGAGGGGGGAGAAGGGGAAGGCGGAATGATTGGCTGGGTGGCAGGAAAGGGGGTGTTGTTTGAATTAATTAATGTGAGAGGAAGAGGGAGAACACTATGCAGATAAGGAGATGGGCTGATGTGACACTGGGGGAGAGGAATGTAGAGCGAGAGAGACGTCTGAACCAGAGAGTCCCAGCGAGGAGATGGAGAGACGTTGCGGGACGGAGTGTGAGAGAGCGAGAGAGGGAAGTGTCTGCCATTCTGCATGCCCCTCAAAGAGAGCATTGTCCCCGGTGTCCCTCTGAGGATGCCCACATCAAAGCCGTCCCCCCGGGCATCACTTGGCCGCCGCCTCCATTGATCACTTACAGTCTTTTATCTGCCCCATTAAAATATTGTCAGTTCACATCACTTTTGTCTTTCTCTGCTGAACTTTACTTTTGTTACATAAAGATACAGTAAAA
>NC_045744.1:4233646-4234304 GCF_008692095.1 Etheostoma spectabile
AAAAAGTGCGTTTTGAGCATGTTTTTATTTCCAAAGAAATCATTCATTGAAAAACTTCTTGCATTTATCGTCAAACTTTTTGCTTGTGTATTGTAAAACCGACATACCGACTTGATCTAATCAATTCAGTTCAATTCAATTTTATTTATGGTATCAGTTCATAACAAGAGTTATCTCGAGACACTTTAAAGAAAGAGTAGGAAGATATAATAATAATCAGGAAGATATGGTGCATCCTTCTGGTTGAATAACACGTTTATAACATTTTCATAGAAAAAGTACAAGTGCCACAGAACACATGAGCTCATATGTGTCTAAATCCATACATTTGAAAAAGATGAAGGTGTGTAGTTACTGTGACTCGTCATCTTTTTACAGCCCAAACAACAACATTATGTGAAATAGATCTACCTCTTGGAAAAACTCAGTCCATCAAATGTGTGTTCTCTTCAATTCAATTTTATTTATAGTATCAAATCAAAACAAGAGTTATCTCAAGACTATTTACAGACAGAGTAGGTCTAGACCACACCCTATGATTTACAAAGACCCAGCCATTCCAGTAATTCCATCAAGAACAAGCATTTAGTGCGACAGTGGCGAGGAATAACTCCCTTGGGAGAAACCTGGGAAAGACCCAGGCTCTTGGGGGGGGGGG
>NC_045744.1:4234314-4234504 GCF_008692095.1 Etheostoma spectabile
CTGTAGGTGCAGGTTGAGGGTGTGATGAACAGTGGCAATGATAGTCACCATGAAAATACTGGAACTACGAACTAGAAATAGTAGTTGTAGTAGTTCATTCATTCATTCAGTCATTCATATTTAATATACAGTAAAAGTTAGAAAAAGTAACATTACATTACAATGTAAAAACGGGCCTGACTCAGTTTAA
>NC_045744.1:4234514-4250757 GCF_008692095.1 Etheostoma spectabile
AACTGGTTTTCAGCAGGTTCCTGTTCTGCAGAAACATAAAAACATGGTTACAGCACGTCAGGACAGACATTAATACAAGACATCCATATGGAAAAATAAATTTAGACAACTAAAACCACAACAAAGTTACATAAGGACAAAGACATTTATACAAGACATCAGCGGGGCTAAACAGTTCATGGTGTATGTTTAATAATGTAAAATATAACTGAAAGCTATGATGTCTTATCAATTTCACTGAAAAAAATGTTATGTATGCAGAGACATTGAGATTTAGGAGGAGAGACAAAGTACAAACATTACCTTTTAAAACTACATTTTAAAACTTCAAGTTGCAATTCTGGATTGAGAAATCTCATTTATTTGTATTTTGTGTAGTCACTGTTTATTGAACCAAAATAGTGTGTTGCTTTTTGGTGCTGGAGGATGCCAATCTGTAATGTGTCAAAATCAGACATACAAGATTGCTTAGTCCAGATCCTGTACTTCATATTTAAGGACACATTAAACCCCTATGCAACACAAAACCAGGTGTGGTTCTTATTATTAAATTCTAAGTCATTCCCTAAACACATTCATGTTACAGCATGCTGCCACATTGGAGGGTCAACATTTTTGCAAAGCGTGATAAAAGCGAGTGTAAAACGGACATAAAGAAAATGTTCTGTGCACTACAGCGATCAGACAAGGGGCATGGTCACAGTCACGGTCTAAATGGAGACAGAAAAGGGGTCTTTGCAGACCAGAAACCCGAACGAGAAGCACAAATTGGAGTCAACTTGGAGCCAACTCACTGGCTGAACGATAAAAAAGAGTGGCGGCCAAATCTGGCAAGACATTATCGAAGAGAGCAGTCCACTGCTGCCACAAGCCAGCACTGAGTCCACGCTGACAACAACAGGCAGTACGTGTTAGAGAGTGTGTGTGGATGTTACACTCAAACTTTGTGCAGCCAACTCTGCTTATATCAAATGCTTTCATGGTGAAGAAACTGCAAGTAAGAAACAAAAAAAGAGGCAGAGTAAGACAAAAAAAAAGCCTTGCTTTCAGACGTTTGTCAGTGTGTTTGTGTGCGTGCCTGTGTGTGTGTGTGTGTGTGTGTGTGTGTGTGTAGGTTTTGTTGTGTGCATTGTGCCCCAGCCCCCTCCATGCACCCGTGCAACACAATGGCCCTGAGATCTGAGAGCAGGCTCGGGCGGAGCGAAGCGGGAACGGCGTGGGACAAACGGGCGGCACTCTTTCATTCCTTCGCTCCCTCACTCCATTTGCCTTTGATGTCCTTGTGATTCATTTGCCTTTTGCTCACTCTTCCTTCATCTACCCGCAAAGCATGGAGCGCTCGGTCTCTTCTTTTTTTTTTCACCTCCGCCTGCCTATCTCTATCTCCACAAACGGGGATGTTCTACCTTGTCCAACAGTGGCTGCGTTCAAAGGATTGTGCACACTTTATATTTATGCTTTATTACATGATCTAAACCTGATGCATTATTGTCTGGGTAATCACTTGTTTTATTGGAAATAGGCTAGATCTCTATCAAAATACTTTTATAATTAATTCTTTTAATTAATGGCAGTTTGGATGTTTTTCTGTGACTGACTTAGGGACCTCATGTACCCATGAAGGTTGTTTAAAACATGAAAATATACCAAGCAGGTCTTTTTTTTAATCCTCAGGAGGGTAAAACTGCTTTTAGCTACTGTGCTGAACATTGTTGAAACTTCCTGACCAACTTTAGTCAATTCTAAATCTCATAAATCCTCTGCTCTCCTCTCCCGGGCCTTTGATTGATTCATTTTTCAAATGTATTTCCTTTATTGAATTTAGGGCATCTCATCTCACAAATATAACTAGGTATTTTTTACCTAATGTAAAGCCCTTTGAATTGCCCTTTGCCCCACTGCCATGTTGTGTGAAGCACATGTAACACACACTGGTGTAACAAGTGCAAAGACAGCTTTTTCAGGGTTTTTAAGACAAGTGCAATTCCCTCGCTTAACAGTGAATTAAATTGTTTCTCGCTGTCTAAGCATAGCGCACAGACTCGTCCTTAAATCCAGATTAATTTAGCAAATTTTCTGGTAGGTTGGAGGACTTTAAACAGTCAGTGACGAATACCCAAGGTGATTTTTTCCCCCAGGTGACATCTTCACTTGATGTCCATTGGTGTGTTCTCAATTTTTACCAACCCACAAAAAAATCTGGTTTAACTCAGGTTAAAAATGTTCAGTATCAAATTGCTTGGAAAAATAAGAGTTTATGCAAGAAAAATACAAAAAATCGCAGTGGTTGGACTAGCTGGGCTGTAGAAATTCATGTTAACGCACAATCATCTGTTGGACCGTCTAGAAGGGATTTACATATGGGTGCACGGGCTCTTCCCTGGCTGGATGGCTGCTTGGTCAGGTTACATAAAGAAAACCCACAATGCTCAGTGCAAAATCACACCACAATGAGAACCTTAACAACAAATCGTGTTGAATAACACCCAGGTATTGTGTTCCATTATGAAACCATTTCTCCCCATTGTCTCACTCAGAAAACAATTGAAATCTAGGTCAGTGGGGTACGCAACGGAGAAGAGGTTCCCAACATTTCAACACAGACAGACACTTGAACCCCCTGACAATAGTCAAGCAGAAGCAGCTCGTCTGCACAGACAGGCCTGCGTTGGGTCATTGTCAGACATGTTGTTAATTAGATCTATTATGACCTCAACAATCCCATTAACTGCCCTTAAATGCACATTAACCACCAACTGTTCAATAATGAAATATCCACTTTACCTAAATAGGAGCGATGATGACAATGTGGTTGATTGGTGTATGTGGAAAAACTGCTCATGTTTGTTTTCTTGATAATAATTCAACTACACAGGCCCATTGACGTATAATACAATAATAATACATTTCCTTATGGGCACCTTTCATGGCACTCAAAGACACCTTACAATTAAAACAAGCAAAAATACAGTTAAAAAGGCAAATATAATTGAAAAACAAAAAAGTCACTCAACGTCCTATTTTTTCTTAAATAAAAGCACTTGGTAAATTTAAATCAAGAGTAGATAAAAGTTTGGTTTTGTGTTCAAATGAACCTAAATGGGGTTCTGTTTGTGAATGTTAATTTAGGAACAAAACGAAGGGTCCTTTGGCTCCTCAACCCAGACGTGACATGGAATCGGCCCCTTTGGGGTCGGTGATACTGGAGGCTGTGTCTTTGACATTTGAGTAAAACCTGCACTTAATCCCTTGGTTGGCCACATGGCCTTCTTTCCTTTTGCTGTTTCAGACATCGGTTGGTGGGCAGGTTGGTACATCTGCAGGCTAAGACGTGCCTCCCAATGTGGTTGTAGCACCACTGAAATGGCCTCGTGGCACTCATTCACTCTGTCCACCTGCTTTTAGTTAAGATACAGACTGACACTCTTTGCACCTAATACCACAATGAACTGAACCAGAAAGGATCAAACCATTTATTTGTTATGCACAGATGTACTTTATAGCAGGGCTGCAGTGCATGTAATCCCACTTTATGTTGCAAATTAACAGTGAAACACATATGCTACAAGTACAGAAAAGAAATAGTTTTAAAAAGATGCTGCTTACCATTGTGTGATCCTGTGGGTTCCCTCTGGTGCAATGTCCCTGCTATGACAGTATGTCCAGTTGTTGTTTTCCCGTGTCCCCACTCAACAATCCCACTCAGCTTCCACAACACTGACCCCGGCTCCATGTAAGCTGTATCATGGGACAACTCGAGAATTGAGAATCAGTCTGAATATAAAAAGCAAAAATGAAAAGCAAAGGTAGAAAGAATTTTAACCGTGAAAACGTACTGTAAAATCAATTGTAATATATATATACTGTATATATGTTAATAAGTCTGTACTGAGAAATACATTCAATTATGTCATCATTTGTAGTGCCACTCTTATGCCACATCTTTGTGCAATGTGCAAAGCGTTGTGACAGCAAATAACAGAAAAAAGTCAATCTTAAAAAGAATAAAACATCATGCCGGGAGTCATTTTGCACAGTTTGACTTTGACTGACAAAAATGTGAGAAGTCAATGTGAAAAAGTGAAGGATATTTGTCTTGCTTTAAAACAGAAACTGCAGATCGTAAGCAGAGAAAAGATTAAATTCACTCTGTTCTTGGTGTGTGCCATAGACAAAACTAAAAGTTTAATATAGTGCCTGTTTGGAGCCACCAAACAGCAAAAAAGGGGAGAAAAAGAAGAAACAAGTGATTCCAGTCCACTGCTACAGCTGATTTGAAAAGGCTGACATCTAGTGTCACAATATTGAAACTTCTTTTTATAGAAGTTGCAGTCCATTCTGACAGTGATCCATCTCCTCTGCTGGAACTGCAATGTTCTGCATTATTTGAAGTTAATAGACTCAAACTCTGAGAAATGATTACATACAGTACATAAATAACAAGCAGAGTAGACTACTGCATTGGTCTATTCACCTGCCTCCCAAAATCAGCTGTTACAGTTCATCCAAAATGCAGCTGCACATGGTAGCGAGAGTACATTACACCTGTTCTTACATCTCTTTCAAACTAGAATTGATTATAAAAACTTTGTACTGTAGTATACAAAAGTCTATAATATATATACATATATATATAAAACATGCCAAATAAATACAAACCAGAAAGGACCTTCAGGTTCACAGGCAGAGGTCTTTAACCACCAAACATACCATGGCTAACTTCTTAGCTGTGTGTGTGTGTGTGTGTGTGTGTGTGTGTGTGTGTGTGTGTGTGTGTGTTGTGTGTGCGTGTGTGTGTGTGTGTGCGTGTGTGTGTGTGTGTGCGTGACATTTTCAGGGCTGCCAACTCTCACGCATTGGCCGTGAGACACACGCATTTGACTGGTTTCACATGCTCACACGCCACACCCCCGATTTCTCACGCTGAAGTGTCAACCCGGTTGGTCAAATTTATGAAAGATGAGTTTATCTATGTTTTTACCTGTTGAGCCACTTGTGATCGACTAGTTGTGCTTTCAGAGACTGTGAGGGGGTTCAAGAGCGCTCCCTGTCTGTGGAATTTTCAAATTGTCGCAAAATGAGAACATTTTTTTCACGAGCCATCCCAGGTGCATTTCCCCGGCTTCAGGTAGCCTATGTGCTCTGAGTATTACAGACCCGTCCGGCGCTTCAGGTATGAGCTCTGATTATCACAGACCGTCCGTCGCTTCGTGTCCACTCTCTCTGTAAAGATGGAGGTGAGCAGCGCGGCTGGTAGTGTAGCAACTTCAGTTCATTGTAGTGGACCCGCTCTGCTGGGGGCAGTGACGCGTTGCATCCATGCGTAGACCTCCGATAAAGAGCAGCGTACGGACACCTCTAAACTCTGTCAGAGACCAGAGACCCAAATGGGCCTCTGCGTCTGTCAGACGGTCTGAATGAGATCCACCATATCAGCGGAGCAATGACATGCACAGCAGACTATATTACAACTCTCCACATCTCGGACAACAGAGATGGGAGGAGTTATGTGCACAAAGTTGTAAATATGAGCAGAAATCTGGTGAAACACACCTGAGCTATACTAGCCTATATATACTATTATATATTATATAAGGCCTATTATATATATATATATATATATATATATATATAATATATATATATATATATACGATACTGCAACGTGGGCACTATTGTGATCTCAACCTCTGCATCTCTAAATGAACTGTAAATAATTAATTTGATGTTTTTTAAATGAACAAATAGTCTTTATTTTCACAAAAAAGTAAAAACAGTAAGTGGGGCACAGGATGACAGCCAAACATTACTGAACATTGGACAAAGGTTAAAGGATTACAATTTATGTAACTCAGTGGTTCTCATTCTTTAGAATTTCAGGGTCTTAGTTGATCCCTCAACATTAATTTAACTTTGGGTCCCTGGTCCCTACACCAGGGACTCCTTGGCCTGTTCACCATAGACCCAAATCTTCTCAGCTGTTGCTGACATATGCTACCGTCTCTTCATGTGGTTCATGCAGAGTACCAAGCAATTTCTTTGGTCTTATCCTTTAGGGTTTAAATTGGGATTTGGTATTGTGGGTGGATGGGGACTCCTAGGGGGGTCTGGGGTATGCCCCCCAGGGAAAAAATTTGAAAATAAAACATTAAATGGCACTTTCTGGAGAGTTTTTTTGCAAAAAAAAAATGGAGAATCAAGTCTTACATGATATGTGCAAAACGTAGGGTTAGGAGGCTTTGTGTTGTTGTATCAACAGGTTTTAGGGCTCAGCATTTACATTAATTAACTTCTTATGATATAGAACTGACCCACACAATGTGCCAAACATAATGACCACATGAAGGACGAGCATATGTCAGCAACAGCGAGAAGATTTGGGTCTATGGTGAACAGGCCAAGGAGTCCCTGGTGTAGGGACACGGGACCCAAAGTTAAATTAATGTTGAGGATCAACTAAGACCACTGAAATTAAAGAATGAGAACCACTGAGTTACATAAATTGTAATCCTTTAACCTTTGTGCCAATGTTCAGTAAGTTTGTGGTCATCCTCGTGCCCATTACTGTTTTTCTTTTTTGTGAAAATAAAGACTATTTGTCATTTTAAAAACATCAAATTAATTTTACAGTTACATTAGAGATGCGAGGTTAGAGATGCACAATAGTGGCCCAACGTGCAGTATCGTATATATATATATATATATAATATATATATATATTATAATATATATATATAGGCCTATATATATATATATATAATAGTATTAAGGCTAGTATAGCTCAGGTGTGTTTCACCAGATTTTGCTCATATTTACAACTTTGGCACAAACTCCTCCCATCTCTGTGTCCGAGATGTGGAGAGTTGTATATAGTCTGCTGTGCATGTCATTGCTCCGCTGATATGGTGGATCTCATTCAGACCGTCTGCAGACGCAGAGGCCCATTTGGGTCTCTGGTTTGACCGAGTTTAGAGGTGTCCGTACAGCTGCTCTTTATCGGAGGTAAGCATGGATGCAACGCGTCACTGCCCCCAGCAGAGCGGGTCCACTACAATGAACTGAAGTTGCTCAATACCAGCCGCGCTGCTCACCTCCATCTTTACAGAGAGAGTGGACACGAAGCGACGGACGGTCTGTGATAATCAGAGCTTAACCTGAAGCGCCGGACGGGTCTGTAATACTCAGAGCACATAGGCTACCTGAAGCCGGGAAATGCACTGGGATGGCTCGTGAAAAAAATGTTTCATTTTGCGACAATTTGAAATTCCACAGACAGGGAGCGCTCTTGAACCCCCTCACAGTCTCTGAAAGCACAACTAGTCGAAACAAGTGTGCTCAACAGGTAAAAACATAGATAAAATCTTCTTTCATAAATTGACCAACGGGTGACACTTCAGCGTGAGAAATGGGGGTGTGGCGTGTGAGATGTGAAAACAGTCAAATGCGTGTGTCTCACGGCCAATGCGTGAGAGTTGGCAGCCCTGAAAAGTCACGCACACACAACACGCAACACACACACACAACGCACACACACACCACACACACACCACACAACACACAACACACACACAACACACACCACACAGCTAAGAAGTAGCCATGGTATGTTTGGTGGTTAAAGACCTCTGCCTGTGAACCTGAAGGTCCTTTCTGGTTTGTATTTATTTGGCTGTTATATATATATGTATATATTATAGACTTTTGTATCTACAGTACAAAGTTTTATAATCAATTCTAGTTTGAAGAGATGTAAGAACAGGTGTAATGTACTCTCGCTACCATGTGCAGCTGCATTTGGATGAACTGTAACAGTGATTTTGGGAGGCAGGTGAATAGACCATGCAGTGTTACTCTGCTTGTTATTTATGTACTGATTAATATTTTTCAGAGTTTGAGTCTATTAACTTCAAATAATGCAGAACATTGCAGTTCCAGCAGAGGAGATGGATCACTGTCAGAATGGACTGCAACTTCTATAAAAGAAGTTTCATATTGTGACACTAGATGTCAGCCTTTTCAAATCATGTAGCAGTGGACTGGAATCAGTTTCTTCTTTTTCTCCCCTTTTTTGCTGTTTGGTGGCTCCAAACAGGCACTATATTAACTTTTAGTTTGTCTATGGCACACACCAAGAACAGAGTGAATTTAATCTTTTCTCTGCTTACGATCTGCAGTTTCTGTTTTAAAGCAAAGACAAAATACCTCACTTTTTCACATTGACTTCTTACATTTTGTCAGTCAAAGTCAAACTGTGCAAAATGACTCGGCATGATGTTTTATTCTTTTTAAGATTGACTTTTTTCTGTATTTGCTGTCACAACGCTTGCACATGCACAAAGATTGGCTAAGAGTGGCACTAAATGATGACATAATTGAATGTATTTCTCGTACCGACTATTAACATATATACAGTATATATATATCAATTGAACAGTACGTTTTCACGGTGTAAAATCTTTTTACCTTTGCTTTTCATTTTTGCTTTATATTCAGACTGATTCTCAATTCGCGTTGTCCATGATACAGCTTACATGGGCCGGGGTCAGTGTTGTGGAAGCTGAGTGGGATTGTTGAGGGGGACACGGGAAACAACAACGGACATCTGTCATAGCAGGGACATTGCACCAGAGGGAACCCACAGGATCACACAATGGTAAGCAGCATCTTTTTAAAACTATTTCTTTTCTGTACTTGTAGCATATGTGTTCACTGTTAATTTGCAACAAAAGTGGGATTACATGCACTGCAGCCCTGCTATAAAGTACATCTGTGCATAACAAATAAATGGTTTGATCCTTCTGGTCAGTTCATTGTGGTATTAGGTGCAAAGAGTGTCAGCTGTCTTAACTAAAAGCAGGTGGACAGAGTGAATGAGTGCCACGGGCCATTTCAGTGGTGCTACAACCACATTGGGAGGCACGTCTTAGCTGCAGATGTACCAACCTGCCCACCAACCGATGTCTGAAACAGCAAAAGGAAAGAAGGCATGTGGCACAACGGGATTAAGTGCAGGTTTTACTCAAATGTCAAGACACAGCCTCCAGTATCACCGACCCAAAGGGGCCGATTCCATGTCACGTCTGGGTTGAGGAGCAAAGGACCCTTCGTGTTCCTAAATTAACATTCACAAACAGAACCCCATTTAGGTTCATTTGAACACAAAAACAAACTTTATCTTCTTGATTTAAATTTACAAGTGCTTTTATTTAGAAAAAATAGGACGTTGAGTGACTTTTTGTTTTCAATTATTTGCCTTTTTAACTGTATTTTGCTTGTTTATTGTAAGGTGTCTTTGAGTGCCAGAAAGGTGCCCATAAGGAAATGTATTAATTGTATTATCGTCAATGGGCCTGTGTAGTTGGATTATTATCAAGAAAACACATGAGCAGTTTTTCCAAACACACTCAACCACATTGTCATCATCGCTTTCATTAGGTAAAGTGGATATTCACTTATTGAACAGTTGGTGGTTAATGTGCATTTAAGGGCAGTTAGGGATTGTTAGGTCATAATAGATCTAATTAACAACATGTCTGACAATGACCAACGCAGGCCTGTCTGTGCAGACGAGCTGCTTCTGCTTGGACTATTGTCGGGGGTTCAGTGTCGTCTGTGTTGAAATGTTGGACCTCTTCTCCGTTGCGTACCCCACTGACCTAGATTCAATTGTTTTCTGGGTGAGACAATGGGGAGAAATGGTTTTATAGGAACACATCCTGGGGTTATTCAACACCGTTTGTGTTAAGGTTCTCATTGTGGTGTGGTTTTGCACTGAGCATTGTGGGTTTTCATGTAAACCCAGCAGCATCCCGCCGGGAGAGCCCGTGCACCCAATAGTAAACCTCTAGACGGTCCAACAGATGATGTGCGGTAACATGAATTTCTACAGCCAGCTAGTCCAACCACTGCGATTTTTGTATTTTCTGCCTAAACTCTTATTTTTCCAAGCATTGATACTGAACATTTTAACCTGAGTTAACCAGATTTTTTGTGGGTTGGTAAAAATTGAGAACACACCAATGGACATCAAGTGAAGATGTCACCTGGGGGAAAAAATCACCTTGGGTTCGTCACAGACTGTTTAAAGTCCTCAACCTACCAGAAAATTTGCTAAATTATCGGATTTAAGGAGAGTCTGTGCGCTAGCTTAGACAGCGAGAAACAATTTAATTCACTGTTAAGCGAGGGAATGCACTTGTCTTAAAAACCCTGAAAAAGCTGTCTTTGCATTGTTACACCAGGTGTGGTTACATGTGCTTCACACAACATGGCAGTGGGGCAAAGGGCAATTCAAAGGGCTTTACATTAGGTAAAAAATACTAGTTATATTTGTGAGATGAGATGCCCTAATTCAATAAAGGAAATACATTTGAAAAATGAATCAATCAAAGGCCCGGGAGAGGAGAGCAGAGGATTTATGAGATTTGAGAATTGACTAAAGTTGGTCAGGAAGTTTCAACAATGTTCAGCAGTAGCTAAAAGCAGTTTTACCCTCCTGAGGATTAAAAAAAAGACCTGCTTGGTATATTCATGTTTTAAAAACCTTCATGGGTACATGAGGTCCCTAAGTCAGTACAGAAAAAATCAAACTGCCATTAATAAAAGAATTAATTATAAAAGTATTTTGATAGAGATCTAGCCTATTTCCAATAAACAAGTGATTACCACGATAATGCATCAGGTTTAGATCAGTAATAAAGCATAAATAAAGTGTGCACCATCCTTTGAACGCAGCCACCGTTGGACAAGGAGAACATCCCCGTTTGTGGAGATGAGATAGGCAGGCGGAGGTGAAAAAAAAAGAAGAGACCGAGCGCTCCATGCTTGCGGGTAGATGAAGGAAGAGTGAGCAAAAGGCAAATGAATCACAGGACAATCAAAGGCAAAGGAGTGAGGGAGGAAGGAAAGAAAGAGTGCCGCGTTTGTCACGCCGTTCGCTCGCGTCCGCCCGAGCCTGCTCTCAGATCTCAGGGCCATTGTGTTGCACGGGTGCATGGAGGGGCTGGGGCACAATGCACACAACAAAACCTACACACACACACACACACACACACACCCAACACAGGCACGCACACCAACACACTGCAAACGTCTGAAAGCAAGGCTTTTTTGTCTTACTCTGCCTCTTTTTGTTGTTCTTACTTGCAGTTTCTCACCATGAAAGCATTTGATATAAGCAGGTTGGCTGCCACAAGTTTGAGTGTAACACCACACACACTCTCTAACACGTACTGCCTGTTGTTGTCAGCGTGGACTCGTGCTGGCTTGTGGCAGCAGTGGAATGCTCTCCTTCGATAATGTCTTGCCAGATTTGGCCGCCACTCTTTTTATCGTTCAGCCAGTGAGTTGGCTCCAAGTTGACTCCAATTTGTGCTTCTCGTCGGGTTTCTGGTCTGCCAAGACCCTTTTCTGTCTCCATTTAGACCGTGACGTGGACCATGCCCCTTGTCTGATCGCTGAGTGCACAGAACATTTTCTTTAGTCCGTTTACACTCGCTTTTATCACGCTTTGCAAAAATGTTGACCTCCAATGTGGCAGCATGCTGTAACATGAATGTGTTTAGGGAATGACTTAGAATAATAATAAGAACCACACCTGGTTTGTGTGGCATAGGGGTAATGTGTCCTTAAATATGAAGTACAGGATCTGACTAAGCAATCTTGTATGTCTGATTTTGACACATTACAGATTGGCATCCTCAGCACCAAAAGCACACACTATTTTGGTTCAATAAACAGTGACTACACAAAATACAAATAAATGAGATTTCTCAATCCGAATTGCAACTTGAAGTTTTAAAATGTAGTTTTAAAAGGTATGTTTGTACTTTGTCTCTCTCCTAAATCTCAATGTCTCTGCATACATAACATTTTTTTCAGTGAAATGATAAGACATCTAGCTTTCAGTTTATTTACATATTAAACATAACCATGAACTGTTTAGCCGCTGATGTCTTGTTAAATGTCTTTGTCTTATGACTTTGTTGTGGTTTTAGTTGTCTAAATTTATTTCCATATGGATGTCTTGTATTAATGTCGTCTCGACGTGCTGTAACCATGTTTTTAGTTTGCCGAACAGGAACCTGCTGAAAACCAGTTTTTTAAATGAGTCAGGCCCGTTTTTACATTGTAATGAATGTTACTTTTCTAACTTTTACTGTATATTAAATATGAATGACTGAATGAATGAAGAACTACTACAACTACTATTTCTAGTGTAGTTCCAGTATTTTCATGGTGGACTATCATTGCCACTGTTCATCACACCCTCAACCTGCACCTACAGACCCCCAAACCCCCCCCCCCAGAGCCTGGGTCTTTCCAGGTTTCTCCCAAGGGAGTTATTCCTCGCCACTGTCGCACTAAATGCTTGTTCTGATGGAATTACTGGAATGGTGGGTCTTTGTAAATCATTGGGTGTGGTCTAGACCTACTGTCTGTAAATAGTCTTGAGATAAACTCTTGTTTTGATTTGATACTATAATAAAATTGAATTGAAGAGAACACACATTGATGGACTGAGTTTTTCCAAGAGGTAGATCTATTTCACATAATGTTGTTGTTTGGGCTGTAAAAAGATGACGAGTCCAGTAACTACACACCTTCATCTTTTTCAAATGATGGATTTAGACACATATGAGCTCATGTGTCTGTGGCACTTGTACTTTTCTATGAAAATGTTATAAACGTGTTATTCAACCAGAAGGATGCACCATATCTTCCTGATTATTATATATCTTCCTACTCTTTCTTTAAAGTGTCTCGAGATAACTCTTGTTATGAACTGATACCCTAAAAAAATTGAATTGAACTGAATTGATTAGATCAAGTCGGTATGTCGGTTTTACAATACACAAAGCAAAAGTTGACGATAAATGCCAAGAAGTTTTTCAAGAATGATTTCTTTGGAATAAAAACATGCTCAAAACGCACTTTTTTTTTTTTTTTTTTTTACTGTTCTTTATGTAACAAAAGTAAAGTTCAGCAGAGAAAGACAAAAGTGATGTGAACTGACAATATTTTAATGGGGCAGATAAAGACTGTAAGTGATCAATGGAGGCGGCGGCCAAGTGATGCCGGGGGGACGGCTTTGATGTGGCATCCTCAGAGGGACACCGGGCAATGCTCTCTTGAGGGGCATGCAGAATGGCAGACACTTCCCTCTCTCGCTCTCTCACACTCCGTCCCGCAAAGTCTTCCATCTCCTCGCGGGACTCTCTGGTGCAGACGTCCTCTCGCTCTACATTCCTCTCCCCCAGTGTCACTCAGCCCATCTCCTATCTGCATAGTGTTCTCCTCTTCCTCTCACATTAATTAATTCAAACAAACACCTTTCCTGCCACCAGCCAATCATTCCGCTTCCCTTTTCCCCCCTCCCCATGCGCATTCTCCTCTCCCTCCCTCTGTCTCTTTCATGGAACCAAACCTCTTGTGATGTCCAGCCTTGGCAAGTTGCGCCCATTGCTGTCACAGTCTTAATGAATCATCTGTTGTGTATTGGCCATGGGAGCATTTCTCCCTCCCTCTCCCTCTCTCTTTCCTATCCCACCCCTCCTTACTGGTGTTGCCCTGGGACTCATATATACCAGGGACCACTCCAGGCACCTATTGTTCCTCTAAGTAAAACTTACAGACAGATGCCCTGCACACAGTGGGGGAGAGAGTCCAAAGAGTGGGAGGAGGGAGCCAGTTAAGGATTGCAGAGCGCAACCAGACAACAAGGACCTGGAACCACGCAGCTAGCCTCAGCTCGGCATCCTGCCTCTCTCTGGTGGTTCGGCGGTGTCTCCTGCCGTCTGCTTGCTGTCACTGTGGAGTGGAGGTCTGATGCTCTTGACACCATGCTGCTGCTGATATCTCTTGCTCTGGGAATCGACTGTTGCCCTTGGGAGCCCGACGGGTCGAGAGGTCTACAGGATGCCCCAGAGTGCCCTCAAAGGTATTTTTTTTTTCAATGATGTATGTATGCCCCGAGTGCCCTCCAACGATTTTTTTTTTCTCAATGATAGCAATCACTGATTACCATGTGAATTATGGTAATCGGTATGCATTGGAAATGTGATTACTGCATTTTAAGGAGTTTTGCTGATATCTGGTTGGGGTGGAAACATATACAGTACTCTTGAATGTCTTATGGACTAACCTTTATCTTTTTTTATATCATTGTGAGACCCTGCAAACCAAACTGGTGGTGCTTTGAGGATTAAAATCTCTTAGTGAGTTAAGCGGACAAAACATCTGGTGATACTTCCATCCTGATGAGATAGCCAGTATCATTAGATTTGAATATGTGCACACACCGTGGTGCATTTTGATAACTTTTGGCCAAGCAGCTGACACATAGTATATAAAGATGTAAGTTTTGTGTAGACTTACTTTGTTATTAAGTTGGAGAATGCTGATATGCTTTTTTATTATTTTACTGTGAGCGAGCAGGCGTCTAACTTAAAACAAATGATACAAACATTGCATTAGATGTTTCAGCACTCAGCTTCATATGTTTTGTTCTGTTATCAAAGCATCAAAGAACAGAAATATATCAGTGTGGTTTTGTCCTTAGCTACAAACTTAGCTAGAAACTTAAATCCATATGTAGTGAGGGACCTGTGGTCTTCTCTGGTTGAGTACAGCAGAGCCTTCATACAAATGTCTGGTGATGGCAATGTGTGTTTAGAGTGTTAGAAAAAGGGGACTCGGGGTCCCAGCCACCCCGGGGCTGCCAGCCGTGCCCATAGACCCTGTCCCTGCCTGCCAGCCTCTGCCAGCTCAGCCCTGGCCTTCTAATAAGTCTTCAATCAGCATGTGTTGTTAGTGGCCTATCCTGTGATGTGGTGCGGCACAGAGGGGGGGCTGCGGGTCGGCGGCCTGAGTGATGTGTGTCTGCAGAAGACTCACCAGCGCGCTGAGCGTGAGCTAGCTTCCCTAACACGCGCCAATGAGCTCAAAGAGCAGCATGAGAAAAACGGGGCTACTCACACACACATACCGAAAGCAGCCACCAGTTTATACTAATGCTCGCGAATACACATAACAACAACGGTGTTCAATAACGACCTAGATATCGTCCTATTTGTTCGAATTCAGTAAAGTGCATGCATTTCATAGCGCTGGTCATATTCCTACGTGTATTATTAAGTGCAGGGAATATCTATTTTTTAAGAAACACATTGAATTTTTGTCACTGTTTTACATTTCAGTCAGTCATATTTCCTCTGTTCTGTGTACTGGAAATGTCATTTTGTTGGAATTGTTGGTATAATCATGGTGATGGTTGCATTTGCTAACCTTTACTGTTGTAATGGAAGCATTACCGCAAACTGTCTATGCTATGTACTGCAATTCGTGAATTGGCCGACATGCACTGTGTCTGCACATCAGCTGACCATTTAAACATCGGTCTGGAGCCTGGATCTTTTCTTCTCACAATACTCCTCTTTTCTTCCTAGCTTGTCTCACATTTTGTCTTTCTTTCTATTTCCTCCTGCCCCTGCAGCTCTGTCTGATCGGGGCACCGTGGTTCTAGAGGCGGCCATGACTAGTGCCTGTCCCTCTCCGAGCGTGCATCATCTGAGAGAAGCACAGGCTGAACGCAGGCTGCGAGCGCTGCGTTCCCTGTGTGGCAGCTGCGGTCAGCTGTTGGGTCCTGTTGTAAGCACACTATTACTCTTCTTACCTTTTCCTTCTGGGTATCGAGTGTCACTTGTGCCTTTCTCAGTTTTGTCCTAAACTTCCTTCTCGCCCAACAGGGTCTCCTGCCAATGCCTATCAGACCCAGCTGTGATGTCATCAGTAAAGCCAGAAGCTTCAGGATGAAGCTGAGCGGAGTTGGGCTCGGAGCAGCTGTGGTACTATCAGCATCGCTGCCCACCTGGGAACTGGACAAAGAGACCTGCATCAGGATCCATGGGTGAGAGTGCAGCGCCCTGTCTCCAGGCAGCCTGCTAACACAATGCAGAACCTGGAACTGCTACGCAGACGCAGCCACAAGCGGTACAGGGCTGCCCTTGATGCAGCAAGGACGCAAGTATGCATTCTACAGGATGAATGCTCTGTCATTGAAGAGGCGAGGCTATTGCAAAACTCACATCGGTTTCCTCTGTCCAGGCCAGCAGTGTGCAGGGTCAGAGGTCGTCACGGTTTGAAAAATCAAAACAGCCTAACGCGATCCGAGGATTCACAGCACTGGGCGGCCGCTGCCGCCTCCAGGCAGCTGGCCCTGGCATGGATCACTCCATTAGATGGG
>NC_045744.1:4250782-4258190 GCF_008692095.1 Etheostoma spectabile
TTGCTTTGTACGCGGCAAAATATGGGTTGGCCCCCCAAAAATCTCACTCCAAGGTTTTGGGAAAAGTTGGCAGCCCTGCATTTTAACGTTTAAGTGAAAATGATAAGAGGGGTTTTATGGATAACACCTAACCTAACCTAAACTGTGATTGGGTTAACTTAACTGTCTTTTTGCTACATGATTTTTTTTATGTTAAGTTATGGAAGCCCATTCTCCTCAATGCATGTCATTTTAATGAGAAACATCCAAAGAATCCGTTAGTATCTCATCCATAATCAGTTATTGTGAGATACTTCATCATTTTGAGAAAGTCTCTCACAGTGATGATATACAGGAACACTTTTTTCCAACACATTGGCGGAAATGGATTTCCATGCAAAGTAACGTTAGCTAGTTCTGTTTTAACATTTTTTTTTAGCTTTTTAACCCGGACTTGGTTATGATGGACTAATCAGCAGCACAGCTAACAACAGTTGTAGCACTAAGCTAGCTCATGGCTGCACAACACATTACAAATGCTAATAAACACAGAAGGTAACGTTAGCGTGGTAGCTAACTCACGCTAGCTAGCTAATTAACCCTTGTGTTGTCCTCCCGAGTCAAAAACGGACAAAAAATTGACATTTTTGTCCTCTCTTTTATTTGTTTTCACTCATTAACACCACCTTAATACCCCTAATTTTACACTACTTTTTGGAATTCATGGTCAATAACCCTCCTTTATATAGAATTATACCTAATATTTGAGTTAAAAAAGCAGACGTTATGAATTATTTTGACTAATCCAAAGAATAAAAGGGATCAATTGTTTTTGCAAAAAGCGTTGTAAGGAATCCAGTCCATATTTTTGTTGTAATTTGGTTAACAAGAAACCCATATTTCAGATATAGACATTTTTTAATGGGGTCAGATTTGACCCGAGGACAACAGGAGGGTTAACCAACGTTACCAGATTATATATATATATATAATCTAAAATATAGTTACATTAATCATCTAGCTAAACTAATTTAAAATGGACTCACCCTAGTCTTCCACACTTGTCTGGTTCGTTAACTTTAGCTACGTTGTTACCTGAATACACAATGGTGTAATTGTGTAAACTACAATTAACGGTACTGGTAATTACTCACCAGTCTTTTTAACAGAGGTAAAATTAGTGTAACGGATAAACCACCCCTTCTAATTTGAAATAAAGCAAGACGGAGATGGAGAAAATGAAACGGCAGTATGGTGGCAGTAGGGGACACAGATTGGAAGTACAGTGCCCACCCCCCATCTCTCTCTCACACACACACACACACACCGGACACGTACACTAAAACAAACAATCTTACTATCTCTCAACCTTGTTATTCTGATAGTGCAAACATCAGTCTATAATAAAGACTATACAGATAAGGCATAATAAGAAGCAAACCATAACATAAGAAGAAATATGTATGCTTTATGCTATTTCTTTAAAAAATAAAAAAATAGATAAAAGTGAACACAGCAAAAATATTTGGTTGTGTGGACATATGTATCTATTACTTGTTTGTCTGACAGCTGCAGTCTGTCTGACCCCCCCCCCCCACCCCATAACCATGAATAATGGTGCTGCTACCATCCCAGCCAATTGTCTGGATGAAAAGCAGGCTCTGCTTCACTTACACTTGGGTGTTAGTTTGTGACCGAACAGCAGGTTCAGGATGATAGTTTCTGCTCTGTATATACTGTATATAGATACATATATATATATATATATATATAAATAAACATAAACTGATTTCCCGGTACAAAATACATTTTATATACTGCAGTTCCTCCAGATTTTGCTTGAATGTGTGTTAGGTTGTACAAGCAATTACTTTTTAATGCATACAAATGATAGTCATATTCATATCATACTGTTTTGTACTATATTTGCATGTCACATCTCTGAATATATGACTTTGCTCTGTGAAATGATTGGTTTTGTTACGAGGCAATTGTTGGATTTGTGGAGCTAGAGAGAGAGTGAGAGAGAGCGAGCGAGAGAGAGCGAGAGAGAGAGAGAGAGAGAGAGAGAGAGAGAGAGAGGAAGAGAGCAGTGTCTGCTGCCAGGAAAAGTCCTACCGTTGGATCACTGGGAAACCTGCAGGCAGATGGTGGAGTGATGCAGACACTGGACACAGAGACCGATTAGCCGACCCTGCACTGAACAGTACAGTACAGTAAGTGTTCCTTGATGATTAATTCGCTTGTTATCTGGAGCTTGTAACTGCCGTAAGGGGACTGCAGTATTGCTGAGAGCCAACTCTTGGTCTGATACAATATGCTACTGCAAAAACCCAGAAATAACAACTAAACCTCACATTATGCAGAATGTTTACATTGTAAGATTTACTTTGAACGCTTTATGTTACAAGATAACAGCTGTCATAGTCACTTTCCAAATGTGTTACTGGATGTAATATTTGCATTTAAGTTTTAGATTGAACTTTACAGGGTTAGTATGTGCTGCGTGTATGTACTGTTTACACAATTAATTTGGTACCACCATGTAATTAAAACCACACACCAACGTGTGTATATATGTATATCAGTCATTATATGTTTTTTCCCCACTGATAAAGCTGACTGGCAAATTTATCAGCTTTGCCACAGCTCTGACTCTTCCAATCTACAGACTTACTTTTGTGTGTATTGTGACAGCATCGGTTTGTCCTACTTTAGCAAACCAGGCATTTATTATTTGCCTGTTATGAGCCAGATGGAGGCTGTTGATCTTGTTAGAAAGGTAGATGTGAAAAAAAGCCATTACCTGGACCACAGCAAACACACACACGCGCACAACTGCACACATGTATGTTTGCACACACACACACACACACAGTTTTGTGCAGTCTACCATTCGCTAAGCTGTAATCTGCACCCTGGTCTCTGCACCTGCTGCACTTAAAGTTATTAAGTGGTCAGTCATGAAGAATTGCTTACACCTTGAGTTATAGAAATGGAAACTCAGAGGAACTGGGATTAGTTGGTGTGTTACCAAGTTTCTGTTAAAAAGAAGAAGAGTATTGACTACCATCTACTACTATCCAAGTCCTTGCAGTTATCTGACAGTGTTGTTAAGTAAGTGTGAGATAGTAGTCATGAATTTACATGGATTTGCATACAGGTTGGCCACTTATTACATATGATAGGCATGATGCATAGTATGGTATACTCACCTGCAAAGTTAATGATTGACCAAGCCTCTTACACTTAAACCATCACAGTTGGTTGCTAGGAGCCTGAGGAGAGGAGATAGCTTGGTTACATGTCTAAGAGCTGATACTGTATGTTGTACGTATAAATAGATATCTGGCAGTCACATGGAATATACATAGAAAAATTTGAAACCAGTGTACAGTTTAGATGTTTTTAATCACTGCAGCAGAAATCCGATTTGATCACTGTGATTGTTCCGTGAATGGAAAATGAGAGAATTTAAATGCACACTCACGCGTTCCTCTTCCTGACAGCCCAAACCATTTCACTTACCTTCGTTTTCATGCAACCAGCACAATAGAGGTGTGTTGCTGCCCAGAAAAGATGGTGGGACTGAGAAACTGCTCTACATGGGAACCATTGCTACTCAAGGCCTCCTGCATCAAGTCCTGTGCCAACGGCTGCTCCCTGGGCATCACTGCACACCTTACCTACGCTAATGCTGACATAGAGTCTGTAGAAGGTGAGTACACTCTTAGCACCAGTAATAACGATCAACTGTATTTTGAACCGAACTTTATTTTGACTCCAGAAGAAGTACACAATAAGTTGAGAACTTAATTTACTCAAGCTTCAAAACAGCAAATAAGAACCAAATGTTTATAGGATCCAACTCAATTTTTTCTAATACACAGCAATGTTTGTCAGTTAAAGTACGAGATAAATATTGGTTGAAAATGACTTAACTTAATTAACCCTTGTGTTGTCCTTCCCGAGTCAAAAACGGACAAAAATTTAAAATTTTCGTCCCGTTTTCAGTAACACTGCCTTACTAGGTTTACACTACTTTTTGGAATTCATGGTCAATAACCCTCATTTATATAGAATCATACCTAATATTTGAGTTAAAAAAGCAGATTTATACTATCCTAGATTTATTGGACTTTATGTGATATTAGATTAGATTTATTATCAAAAAATGTTATGATGTCTGGATTTAGTATACAACATAATGAGACATGGATTCACTGTGGGCTTAGCATTACTGGCTTCACTGAGATGTACAACTGGGTGTTGTCGGCATAGCAGTGACAAAATTCCTCAAATACAAGAAAAAATATGCTATAAACAGAAAACTCTTGAGGGATAAGGATTGACCCTTGAGGAACACCACAGATAATTTGAACTGTAGATGAAGAGTTGGCTCCTTTAACAACAAAGGTTGCATTGGAGAAGTAATAACACTTTTTAAATTAAGAGCAAAGCACCTTAAACCGATCTATGCTTTAAAGTTACCAAAGTCCAACAGTACCAAAATCAGTCAGTCAGCTTTCTGTCGAGGACAGTCTGATATAGGACAAATAACAAGGAAAACTCAAATCAGTGATTTGAAAACAAACTTTAACCTTTAAAGTGTGTAAGCTTTGCAGTGTGGATGCTTGCTAAATTGATGCAAACATCTGAAATCATTGTTTTGTTTGGTCATCTAGGTGTATTTGTGTACCCTCTCGGGGAAAAGGAGGTCGTGGTGGGCTTTGAGGCGGTGATTGCAGGCCGGTTGATGGGGGTCCAGATCCAGAGCCGAGGGAAACTGAAGGACTGCTGTTTGGATTGCTGCCCTGGATCTTGTCTTCCAGGCCACTGTGGGAACGGCCGGGAGTGGGGTTGCTGTGGGAGCTCAAGCCTCGACATGCAATGCACCAACGGTGAGGAGTGGATGAGACTTCCGGCATTTTACTTAAAGATAAAAATGCTCATTTGTACTATAACGTAGTGTGTCTCGTTGTCCACTGCTGTGATGATCTGGTCTCTGCATAAATAAAAACATGGCCCCAGTAAGTCCCTTCTCCGTCTTGTTTTAGCCTCTGTGAGGATAGACCAAGGACAGACAAGGAGGGAGACAAATAGATTTGGCTGCCTGCCTAATGGTGAAATGGCGTTCACTAAGTACAAACATACATCAACTTGAAGTGTGTAGTATTTTATTGGAAACTTTTATTGGTATCATGTGCACAGAATAATTTCTCTTAATGCAGCCAACGCCACACCGATTCAAATGACAGTTTTGCAGATTTTTTGTTATTTTGATTTCATTAAGAAATCATTTCATATTTGGGACTAAGCAAAAATTATTAGGGGTTCAGAAGAGCAAGTTAGATTTTCTATTTGTTAGTTGTTTTTTTGAAGGGAGGGTAGTCAAAAAAATTTGGAGAGCAGGCGTAGGGTCCTTTTTGCTTTTCCTATCCCAGATTTTCATTTTATTTAATATGTGGTGGGATTCATTTCATAAAATATATTGAGATCCATGTCAGTGGGTACTGGACTTTAATTGACATAGTAAAGTGCTTAACAATGTAATTAATGTGTTTTTGGTATTTAACAGTGTGCTTTATGGAAGAGCTGCCTGTGGCAAATGTGATATTTCGATTATGATGTGTTTTGTTGATGTATTTGCCATGAATGTATGATTTTTTGAGATATTGGGAGAGAGCATTGCAGTGTCGAGAAGAGGATCCAAAAAACCTTGATAACGGTTAATATAAATAAATATTGATTCTTTTTTATAAAAGATGAGATTCAGATGTCCCTCCCCATCCTGGTCCACTATGTGTGTTTTAATTGTTGTATGATGGGAGCAACTGCTGTATTTCTGCTTTAGGACATCTCATCCTGGATGAAGACCTTGAAAGATCCACCTTCATCGTGGGCACAGGCGTCATTGGCCCAATGGACATAGTGTCCGTTGTCATAAGCACCACACTAGAACTCCCCACATTAGAAAATGGAGCAATCCGCATCGTTTACCCCACACTGCTTACTCCGATCGTCACTGGCCGGATGACTCCAAGCAAGAGTGAAAATGGGGGGAAATCTGAAGAAACGGGGTATTATGTGTCACACACGACTATTTTACCAAATATTGCACTGTACATCTCAATGAATTACATGTAACTGACTACTGTATTTTCCTAAATACTCTACATTTCTCTCCTCCTCAGACCAACCAGCTGTTTCGGTGCCACCTCAGGAAAACAAGACCGGGTCCTTGACTCGGAGCAGCAGTGTGCCCATGCCATCTTCACCAATCCAGTTGCCAACCTGGCACCTTACGAACTCAACTTCCAGCTTTTGGTCAGAGGGGCCTGCCTACTGGCCGGTACTGCCTTTCTTCTCCGATATTTTCGATTCGGTGGTTCTTGACTCAGTCAATGGAAATCTCATTACACAATAAAATGAATGGGGTTTACAGAGAGGGCCCTGAATCCAAACACAGCCAGAACACAAAATCCAAAGGAGATACAGTAGACAGTGCGTGCTGTAGAAAAAAAAAAAACTCACATAAATTACTATGTAATACGCATGACTGGTGTTTATATATCTTACATTCAAGCCATTGCCAAATGAGTTGATGCAAAGATTCTCAAAACTTAAAACACTCTCTGGATTTCTTACTATGGCTATGTTTGGTGTGGTCCAAGCAAAGTGAGAAAGGACAACGGCAGTGTTCAGCTTTGGAGATGAAGAAGAATTAAAAATGACACGGAGTCTGTCATGGTTTCCGTCATTACTTAGAATTCACCATGGGTGAGAAACATGCACCATAGCTTTAAAACCTATGAAGTCTTTATTTCTTCCTAAACTGATTGGTAGGACTGGAGAGCCCCACTCATGCTCTGAGGGCAGATGCAGACCCCAGTGCCCAAAGTGCCTCTGCAACCTACATCACCCTGGCACAGGAGCATCCGTATGACAGACACATAGAGATCATTCTGCACCTCAGTGGTGAGCAGTTGAAAACTGACCCTGTTTTTGTTCTTTCTTTCTTTCTTTCTTTCTTTCTTTGTTGTGTCAACTGATATTTCTCATTACCTCTTTCACAGAACCTCACAGCCCATTGGTCATATTAGAGAGAGGCAGGCTGTCATTCAGCCAGTATGAACAGCAGATCAGTTCCCGCCGTGATTTCATTCACTGCACTCGAAAACATTCAGAACCTGAGCGGAAGGTTGGTAGTTCCTCACTCTGCTTTGCTCTCTTCATTTGCCTTTTAACCCTTGTGTTGTCTTTCATTCGACCATGTACTTGAAATCATGTCCTGAAATCAACACTTTCTCTGATGTTTTTGTCTCTTTTTTCAATGTTTTTGGCTCGTTTTTTAACATTTAACGCTTCTTTTCACTACCATGTATCAACACCAGTAACACCAATTTATTACCAGTTTTACATTTACTAC
>NC_045744.1:4258200-4260081 GCF_008692095.1 Etheostoma spectabile
TTCCTGGTCAATAAACCTCATGTAGCCTATAGGAAATTATACCTAATTCATAAGTTAAAAATGCAGAAATCATGAGTTATTTAGACTCATATTAAATGAAGGATAATTACAGAAGGGTATATGTCAACGATCAGTCTGGTTTTGAAAAAATTGTTTTTCAAATGCAATTTTTTCATTCTCATAAAACACCCAAAAGTCAAAGAAAGCAGAGATCCTATCTTTTGTTGTAACTGCAAAGCACGATGTTTGGAATCAATCATCCGTGTTATTTTTGGGTTATTAAATTTAGAAACCCTTATTTCTGACATAGATATTTTGAAAAATGGGTCAAGCACAAGGGTTAAATCCCAATTCATGACCGTGTTACGGCATAAAAACACGCTGATGTTCTACTTGGCCCTGCAGCTGGAGTTTGTCAGGAAGCGATACCACAAGGACATTCTGTGCAGCCCCGTCCTGATGCTTAATTTCTGTCCCAACTTGCTGCGAGAACCTCTGGAGCTGCACAAAGCCACCAGAGAACTGCTGTTCCTCGTCGATCGCAGTGGCAGCATGAGTGGCGCGAACATCCACCGTGTGAAGGTGAGCTGCAGGCTGGATGAAAACATACAACTGCATGAAACTACCTAAAGTTTAGTGATTAGATTTGGGCACATGCAGTACATTAATCTGGCCCATGCCTATCTGGTCCTTCTTGTTTCCACAGGACGCCATGGTGGTCACATTGAAGAGTCTCCCTTCTGGCACAATGCTCAACATTGTGGGCTTTGGCACCACCATCAAGCCTCTGTTCACCTCCAGCAAGCTCTGCACTGATGTTAGTTTTACTCTTGCTTGAATTAGATATTCATCTGAATTTGTCTTGTTAATCGTATTTTATTCTTAATTACATATGCATTATTTTCAGTGAAATATAATTCATTGGAGCATTTGGATCATGTTTCCTAAAGGCAGATGTTTTTCGACCAAACAGGACTATCTGTTCCATTTTCTCTGCTCTCTAATCAGGCAATAGGTCAGTTCCTTGGGTTGCCTTAGTAGCAGAGTATCAGGTTTTATCCAGGCCAGGGGCTGCAAAGACAAAACAGTCTTGCACATACTACCGGCCATATGGTGACCTTTCATGCATTTTGCACGAGATGTCCTTCCAGCTCCTCTCCTGTCAGGCATGTTTGTCCACGGTGTGAGTTCAAGTGGTTTTAAGGCAGGTGCAAATGTAGGTATGTTTGCTCTCTCTTTATTAGAGATGTGCCGATTCAATTCTTTGCCACCCTCACAGTGTAATTGGGGAATCTGATATCTCGACAGCATTTGCACAGGCAACTTCATGCAGTTCAACAGGTGTTGAAATTTGATGCTCACTTCTCCCACCTTTACGCTCTTTCTTTTTATTTTTCCCTGCATACAGGTCACTCTAATGCAGGCCTACGAGTACATCCAGAGGATGAGAGCCGACATGCGAGGCACTAACCTTCTGGGGGCGCTGTCCTGGTTATACCAGCAGCCCATGCAACGTTCATATCCACGCCAGGTCTTCATAATCACAGATGGATCCATCAGCAACGTGGCTAAAGTGCTGGAGCTGGTCCGCAGAAACACATGCGCCGGCAGGTGCTGAGTTAAAACTTAACTGCCGATCAGATGTTTAACCCATGGGAGTCACGTGTAAAGGATTTTATATAGAGGTATCAGGTGGACATCCAATATAAGGCAAAAACAAAGATTTCTTCTATATGTAGTGTGTGACAGGACATTAAATCACTGAGGGTGGCAAGGAAGCCGAGAGGAATGGAGTGCAGTGAGTGCAGGCAGAATGAAGTGATAGAAATGACAGAGTCACCATGTAGGGGGAGGAAAGAGAGGAAAAGAGGGGACACATGC
>NC_045744.1:4260091-4260944 GCF_008692095.1 Etheostoma spectabile
TCTTGAAGAACTGAGACCAAAGCACTGCAAAAGAAAGAAAGAAAGAAACGAAAAGAAAAGAAAGGGCTGAGGTATTTTTCTGTCCCGCCCAGTAATCCCGTTAAGTGCTCTTCTCTGCAGTAAGGGTCACGCCCCTCTGGTTTTCCTCGGGCCCTTCAGCAATGCACAAAACAAAATTAGCTTTCATTAGTATTCTCCTGCTGGACTGACTTTCCACACTGTATTTTGGATGTCCTTTTGCACACTATGTGAATATTTCTTTGTTTCAGTGACATTACATTTCAGTCCAACTAATTTCTGTATTCACAGTCCTAAAAAAATAGGTCTTGTATTTATAAAATTTTGGTAGTGCTAACAATATCTAACCAACCAGAAAGACTTGCTGTTTTAAAAGACAAGCAAGATTGCAGCCTTTTCAATGATTCTGTCCCCTGCTCTTTTCAAACTCTCAATTAGCCAAATGGCTTGTGATCACTCTGTTCGCCCAAATAACTGCTCTGTCTGTTTGATGACTCCAGATTATCTCTTTCCTTAGATAATGGAAGCCTCTGTATGCAATTAGGCTTTCAAAAATATATACTTACATAAGTCTGATTTGCAAGAGGCTAGTAATTCATTTGTTCAGATGGGAAAACCAGGTGACAGCACACACTGTATGTTAATGTACCACTCTGCAATAGTAGAAATTGAAGCCAATTTTCACATAATAGTTCTGTTAAAAATGTAATGCTGTGTCTCTTCTGCAGATGCTTTGGCCTGGGCCTGGGTCCTCGAGCCTGCAGGAGACTCCTGCAGGGCGTTGCCAAACTGACAGGAGGGACCACAGAGTTCTTAGATGATGAAGAGAGACTCC
>NC_045744.1:4260954-4262684 GCF_008692095.1 Etheostoma spectabile
CAGCAGCACTGCAACACTGCCACCTAATGGAGAAAATATCAATTGCAGAACAAATAAAAGCGTTAGACCTCTCTTGATTACTCCTTTTGGGATGACCCCTGCAAGGAAATTGAAATGTCCAGCATCAGCTTTAACAAGAATACAGTATAGAAGACAGTATAAAGGTAACAATAATAACAGTAATAATAATACTAATATAAGAACCGTTGGCTATAAAAAGACATAAAAAGACATTTACCATGAATTATCAGTCAAAAGTGTCAGTGTTGAGTCAAATTTTAAAGTATCCAGGTATTTATGTGAGTCCAGGTGTGCATGCGTATGCATGTATTGTCCTCTCCGCCCTAGTCCCCCCCCGCCCTGAGTGAGGAGTTGTATAGTATGATGGCATGAGGGACAAAGGAGTCCTTGAGTCTGCTGGTAAGACACTTGGGAAGGAGCAGCTTTCTCCCTTTCTTACGTGATAAATACATATAGCTTTAATATTTCACATTTGCCTTTCAGCATATCACATGCCATTAGCAGTGGTGACAAGTATCCTTACTCAAGAGCATTTTCTTTTTATCTCAGATTTATCTTGTGATCCACGGGACTAACTAACCGTGTATAAATTAGTTAAAACCAGCTCCATCTCGATGAGCTACAGCATTAAAAGTAGCACAGTTCTAATAGCGCAGTACATTATGCTAGTAATACTTCTGTACTTTTACTTGATTAAGATTTCGAAAGCAAGACTGGAGTATTTTTACATGAATGTTTTGGCACTTTTACTTAACCCTTGTGTTGTCTTCCCGTTAGCCATGAACTTGTCCTTCCAGGTCAAATTTAACATTTTTCGGTGCTTTTCCGATGTTTTTGTCGCTTTATCTGATTTATTTGTCACTTTTCCCATGCTTTTGACGCTTTTTTAAAAACCTGAGCTGGTTTAACAATAGGTTTTACACTTTTTCTTGGAATTCATGGTCAACAAACCTCATTGATATCAAATTATGCATACGTTTTTAGTTTAAAAAGGCAGAAATTATGAATTATTTTGACTACTAGTTAAGACCAGAGGACGTTGAGTGGATCTCAGATGGGTAGATGTCAAAGTTTAGTCCGGATACTGTTTTGAAACCATTAAAAAAAAAGAATCCAAGTTCTGTAAAGCAGTGATTCCCAAAGTGAGGGTCGGGACCCACAGGGGGGTCGCGAGCCAGAGAGGGGGGGGGGGGGGGGGGGGTGGGGGGGGGTCGCAAGTTGATTTCCAGAAATAAAATTTAAATTTAAAAACGATTAGAAATAGCATATGTCAGCCATGATTTTAACACAAGATAAAAGTAGCGGCTACATTTAAAATAAAACCAAGCAAATAAATAAAAAAGGAACGGCTCTTTTTATTTTCTTTGACCACTCGGACCCCTGAGGTCATTGCGACAGATTTACGACATGTTAGCGACAGAATCGGTCGTAGCAGGGCGGTGTGCAGCGCGACTGAATGTGGAGGATGATCTCTGAGTAGCGGTCTCCAACATTAAACCAAGATTGGACCTGCTGTGCTCCAAACATACTGCACATCCATCTCATTAAGGGAGGTTAAGTTCTAATGAAATAAATGAGTAAATTACTGTAGAGTAATGTTATGGCTGTTGTGTTATTTTGTGTTGTCAGTATGCTCGTGTTTGGAGACGCCTGTAGCGCGTGCGCGGTTGCACGCAATGTTTATGTACGTTTATAGTGGGGGGGGGGGG
>NC_045744.1:4262694-4262854 GCF_008692095.1 Etheostoma spectabile
ACTTGCACCGTTACTTTGGGGGTCGTGGGCTGAAAGTTTTGGGAACCCCTGCTATAAAAGCACCCAAAAAATTGAATGAAAGTAATTGTTAATTTTACCTGAAGAACGTTGTAAGGAATCATCCATGTTATTTTCAATTTGGTTGAAAGAAATCCATATT
>NC_045744.1:4262864-4273773 GCF_008692095.1 Etheostoma spectabile
ATATAAAACACTTTGAAACGGGTCAATTTGACTTGAGGACAAGGGTTAATTCAGGGTTAAGGAAACCACTACCACCACTATTAATTGTAAAGCATTGAATTTAGAAATAATGTGATCCATCTATCTCCGCAGTTGATAAAGTCTCTGAAAAAGGCCTTTGAACCTGTGCTGACTGACGTACGGATTGACTGGTATCTGCCTGAAAACATGGAGGCTTTCCTATCGCCCAATGAAATCCCTCCACTATACCCTGGGAATCGTCTAATTGGATACTGCACTCTATACGATATGACGAATCTCAAAGCAAAAAAGACAGAGGTGTGCATTACTACATTCTTTGAAAGTACTTTAAATGTGTCTGTGTGTGCATAGAACAACAGATCTCTAATCTAACTACTTTATAGTCTCAAGGGCGGGGCTGTAAAGGTGCACATCGTGGCTCCACAAGATCAGTTTTTGGACAATCGAATGATGAGAGTTCCCCTCCCCCCGTGTCCGAGTTAATGCCTGCGGTGACATGTGCAGATGGCACCGACTTGGAGGAGGCGCTGAGGGAGATTTCCAGAGAAATCTCCTCTGAGTTCTCCTGTGCCAGAAACACAGATCTCGGAACCAGCCCAGGTCAGTCACTCATCAATGTGTCTTGTAGTAAATAGATTTAAATCCAGACTGGACACCTCATACTGTAGTGGTTAATGTTGGGATTTTATCCACTTTAGATGTGGGGCTAGACTGGTCCAGCGACGTGAGGAGGAGGATCCAGGAGAGCTCCTATATCCAGGAGCAGTATGTCCTCACTCGCTGCTCCCTCAGTAGCGAGCGGAGTCTTCAAACCCAGTCCCACTCCCACATCCATGCCTCGTCCAACTCCGACTCCGCAGGCGGGGTCTTTCTGCCCCACCCTCAGTCAACTGGTTTAGTGTTGGATACAGGGTCTCTGCCGCAAGGTCTTGAAAAGATGGCCACTCCAGAACAGAGATCCTCACTGTCTCGCTGGGCAGACTCGGCATGGCAGCAAAACCTCTCCGTGGAAACCCCTGAAAATCAGGCAGAAAAGGTACGATGGATTGCAAAAAGGCAAAATACGACTTGAAAACGTACTTTTACCACAGCTTCAAAATAGTTTGACAGGAGAAAATGGTTTCATCTATTAGTCCTGTGAAGAGTGTGACAAATCTTGACCAAGTCTCGTTCAATTGAATCCATTTATCCACCTACAAAGTAAACCAGAATACAATAAAGCCAGAATGTGTTTTGCTTTCTAGCTCTTACTTGAGGTTCATTGAAAGTTGTTCTGAAATAAATTGTACATCCCTAACCAATGCCAGGCAAAGTACTGTAGGAACACCACAGAAGTACTGTAATGTACAACATGTCATAAATAGATACTGTACAAACAGATAACCCTCACATAATGTCATTGTGGACATATATGGATGCAGAGAAAATATATGATTTTCCCTCTTAAACAACCAGAGTGGGGATCTGGATGGAGGTGAGGAGCCTCGGAGGAGGCACAAGTCACTGGCCCACTCGACCATGGCAGCAAGGAGTTTCTCGTCACCCCAGGGCGAGCTGGAGATGCATCGCCTGAGGAGAGCTCTGGAGAGGGTCTCCTTCGACCAAACGCTGGGAGGGAGGCTGGACGAAAGCGATGGGGAGACAAAGCCCCCGTCAGGAAGCACACTGTCCCGCAGAAGCCTCAATGACTCCAGTAAGCTACAGTACTTAGAAAAGCAGCCTTCTTATTTCACCTCCGACCCATTTCGATCGCTCTCGTTCTCACTCTGACCCTCAGATGGACTCCTGTTCCCCGCCTCCCCTCTGGACTGGGATAGCTTCACAGACCCAGAGTACCTCTTTACTGCTGTCGCACCGGAGGACCCTCCGCCAGGTCAGTGCCGTTCGCTCATTCACGGCCTGCTGAGCGGCAGACCTGTGTCCTGGGAGGTCACTGTGGACCTGGGGCACCTCTGGACCCCTGACGGCCAAGAGACACCAGGAGTTGAGGGATGTGGAGGAGGAGGTAAAGGAGGAGGGGAGGATGGAAAAGGAAAGGGACCATGGGAGGAGATCATTCACCAACTGACCGCTCGCTCAGTTATCAGGGACTTTGAGAAAATGGCAGAGAAGGAGAGCGACATTGGACATGGTGAGGCTCAACTACTTGAAAGATTTATCTCCCGTTATCTTAAATGATACAATATACTTACTGTCTACTTACTTTTCTCAGGATCAGCCAAGCGATACCGCATGAAGGCCATCCAGACCAGTAAGCATTGTAACATCATCTGCATGTACACAGCCTTCACCACCACTGATAGCAACCCCAACAAAGGCTTGCCAGACAGCATTGACATCCAGAACACAGGTATGGCATACTACCAACTCACACACACTCACACAAAAATGATGTCATATATTTTAGAAAGGCACATGAATTTAACACGAGTACTATCCAGCCTGCGTAGTTTTTGGCCATTCTTTTTTAATCTGTTTCTTGCAATTCCCCTATCTTACTGGCATGAAATAAAATAAAGAAATACAAAAAAATTAAAAAATTAAAATTATTTTTTTTTTAAATGAAATAATTTTTTTTTTAAATGAAATAAAAAATAATAATAAAAAATAAATAAATAAATAAAGAAATAAAATAATTAAAATAATTAAAACTAAAATTTAAATTTAAATTTAAATTAAATTCTAAATCACTGGAGCGCACCTTTAATATTGAGACAAGCAGTTTGACTGTAGTTTAACCAGCACCAAATAAACCATATCATTTATAGTTAGTTAGTTTGCAATGCCTATTCTTACAATGTGTCATGAGGAACATACAGATTTAAGTGTGTGTGTGTGTGTGTGTGTGTGTGTGTGTGTGTGTGTGTATAGGGTTCCATGTGAGGAACAGGCGGAGTTCCCAGTCATGTATTCGCAGGCAGAAGGCGTATTCTGTTGGTTTGGGCAGACGGCGCACCAGCAAAGACAGCGAAGAGATGGAGGACACCTGGAACTCTACAGGTAGACAGACATGATGATGATACCACGACCCATTTCTGTTGTCAAGACTTTAGGTCATCAACAATCTTTGTATCTCTCAGACAGAGATGACACCCCTGCCTCACCCTGTAGCCTAACATCCTGGGACTCTAGTAAGTATTGTCGACTCGATCAGTGAAAACATTCTAGAGTCAGTATCGTCTCAAGGTTAGAGGCGTCTGACCAGAAAGCCAAACTTAAGTTAAAATCTGTATTGAAGGAAAAAAATCTGAACTGACTTGATTTTGCATAAACAACCCCTGAGGTTCAAGTCACCAAAATTACAAGAGGAAAGCAGATTTCTGCCTCTACTCCAACACAAAGCGAGTGCATGATGGATAGTTTAGGTCCTCACAGCATTGAAAAACGTCCATAGTTAAATTTCCTTCCAAAAATATCTTCCCCTTTGCTTTGGATAATTAACTAAACACACTGTAAAACTTTTGTCTCTTTAAAAAAAAGGGACTAGTTTTTGGGCATTAAATTCATTTACAGGAAGAATTTCTATCTGTGTCATGTAAAGGGGGGAACTGAGTCTTTGAACACAGTCAGGAAACATCATTTTATCCCTTCGCTTATGACATAATACTGTTGTTTTATTCCACACTGGTGTCTCAGGTGTAGGGGGCAGTGCATACTGTGCTACAGCCCCAGCAATACCAGGCGCCTCATGCACTCGTTCACAGCGATCTATCGAGAGCAAGTCAATGGAGAGCTTCTTTGGCACCAGGTAAGACTTCTATATTAAATTATATTTCTTGTGAAAGTGGTATCACAATGTACAAGGGACCGTGGTAGCAGTGTTTGTGCTCAGGTTACATCAGAGAGAAAGCCTCTTTTCCTAGAGGGGTGTGTATTATGTCTACACTCAAATGTATAGACGTTCAAAGGCTCAAAAAACACATTTTTTTTGTAAATTACAGATTTCCACTGGGCAGACTCAGGTCCTCTATTTCATCAGGAAAACAGGTTCCTCTCAAGTCCCACTGTCTGTCTGCGGAAAATGAGAAACAACCTGAAACGGAAGTTTCAGACTATCTGCCCTTGGTGAGCTGTGCAGCCACTTACAACACACAGTGTATACTTAACTACACACAAGCATGCATGCACATGTATGTTTTGTAGGGGTTTTAAAAAAAAAAAAAAAAAATTGAATGTATCGTGATTTTCTTTGCGATGATTTTCAAAATCGATTATTTTCCCTAGATTTTTTTTTTTTTTTTTTACCAATAATTCATCTAAATATTTTATTTTTATACGTTGACTGCTTCATATTTGTTCCAGCTGAACATAGCAAAAGCAGAAAATGCCAAAAATACAGCTTATCTACTTTTTTTTTTGTGCTTTTCATGTGAAATAAATCAGACTGACTGACTGACACGTGATGTGCATTTTTCTTAGAAAACAGTTTTTTATAAATGTGTCATGAAATATTGTCTCTATAAGTGTAATATTTAAGTGTACTTATTGTTAAAGAAGGACAAGAAAATCACAAAACTCCATGCTATTGAATTGGAATAATTGAAAATGGCACTACATATCAAATCGGCACCCATGTGTCATGAAAGAATCAAATTGGGACAAAAAGAAAATTGTCCCAGTCCTATTAATACGTGTCCATTTGGTGTCTACTCAGGTGCGTCTGCAGTTGGCATCGGGAGCTTTTCTTCTGACAGAGATCTACTCTGACTGTGTCCAGATCCCCCTGGACCGCCTAAAGAGGGCTTCACCCTACAGCCTCCACCGCCGCAGCCTCAGCCCGCCCTTCCGCTGCACGTATCCCAGTGCTCCATCTTTATCCAGCTCTACCAAGCCCCCCGGGGCCACCAGTAGCCACCATGTTACCTTTTCTCCTTCTTCCTGCTCCCTCGCCAAACCGACTGCTCCTCCCTTCCACCACACTCCAGACGACACTCCCCTCATGCTGGAACCACGTCGAAGACACCTGTCTGACCGCGACCCTGCCACCTCGCCCCCTGACCTCCCCAGCTCTGAGGAGGGCTCCCTGGAGTTCTCCGTTTGCCCCTCTCAGAGCCAGGTCCCCGGCCAGGCAGACAGCGGCCGTGGATCGGAGACAGACGTGTGTGAAGGCTCTTCAATAGAGCCAGGTGACCTCCAGGGAAGCAGCCAGTCGGCTCAAGAGGACCTGGAGGGCTCCAGCTGGGCCACGGCTGTGGCTCTAGCCTGGCTCGAGCACCGCTGCGCCGGCTACTTCATGGAGTGGGAGCTGATGGCAGCGAAAGCAGACTTCTGGCTGCGCTGTCAGGAGCTGCCCGAGGGAGTGGACCTGGCAGGGCTGAAGGGAGCGGCCAGACAGCTGTTCCTGCTGCTGCGCCACTGGGACGAGAACATCAAGCTCAACATGCTGTGTTATAACCCCAATAATATGTGAGACAATGACCTCCGAGGAAACTGAGCCACATCTACTGATTAGCATAATCACTTGTTACCAATGATAGTGACTCCAACGCCTTTACGTGGAAGAGTAAATCCTGTATTTTATCTGCAGGATCAACTAATAATATAACCTAGTGCCAAGTTAATTTTAATACGTTGCTCATGCAAATTTTTACTGATGTAAGACTTTATAAATACAAAGTGGCCTTTTATCATAAATCAATGTATTGCTTTATGCAATCACAAGAATGCCTTCACTACTTGAATGGGCTCTTTGTAATATATATTGAATTACTTTGCCAAGTGTATAATCCCATTCAGTCTGTATCGAATGGGAATGATTATTTACTTCAAATAACGTAATCATTGTTGAGAAAAGAAAAGAAAACTGTGGAACTTGTTGTAATGTGTAATAAAACCATACATGTAAAAAATAAAAAAATAAAAACATCAAGGTTAAGTAACATCTCTGTTTAATATAAAATGTCACACTTTTGCTGTCTCAGTCTACTGCAAACTTTTCACAATCCTTATGTGCTAAGAAGATGAATTATGTTACAAATCGGAAAAATAGCAATGATTGTCTGCAGCTCAGTTTTACACATTTGTGTAAAATTATACTAACTACTGGAAAAGATTTTTGGCCTTTTATTGGAGAATAATGCACCTACTGGGCAAGTGGATTGCCAGATATGCAATTAATTTAAAGCTTTTGGTGCTGCGTTCAAGTTCTGTATCATATTAATGATACTCCTTAATATTCTGCCTTCTTAACACAATGTACAAGACAATTTGCGCACCAATAAATTAGTTTTTGAAAATATTGAGCAAGGGAAAATGATTAGGCCAGTTGAAATATGGGCAGATAGAGAACTATGTAACAAATGCTCTCAAAAAGGGATAATATTCACAATTTTGTCTAGCGCTCTACTCTTCCTATTATGTACTGTATCTGAAAATGAAACCTGAGAATCCGTATTTTATTTCTCTTTTTAATCGCCTCAACTGCAAGGGACTACTTCATCATGTAGGTGTCTGCGCGCGCGCGCACACACACACACACACAACACACACACACACACACACACACACACACACACACACACACACACACACACACACACACACACACACACACACACACACACACACACACACACACACACACACACACACACACACACACACACACACACACACACGTTAGCTTCCGTCACCTTTAGCAGTGAGCTGAGAAGCACTAAATGGCTTCTTGTATTCACTCATGAAAACAAGTGTATCTCAGTGACCTCCCTCTGCGGGTGTGGGGGATCAAAGAGAGGGGGGTGATGGAGGCTGTTCGGCAGCTGATTAGACTCGAATACAACGTCTGGTCCAATCATGCTGTGGGTCACTGGCTTTTGTCTTTGTCGGGTGTGTGTTCCTGTGTTTCGGCTGGGGCTGAAGGGATGGGCGGAGCCAGCCACAGACACAGGAGGATGATGAGGTGACAGACGTGGAGGGCGGCTGAGCTGCTGTTAGTAGAGGGGTAAGTGTTCCACGAAAGCTCGATCAGACCCAGGATCAGGACCCTATACACAAGAAGAAAAAAAAAAATACATGTTTAAAGGATTTTTTTTTTTTTTACCTGGACCCTATTTTCTGGGGAATCGTATGTATCATGATTTTTTTTTTTTTAAATCAATTCTTTCTCCTAGAACTATATTTTTGAGTCATTTATTTTTACCTATGATTCACCTAAAAAAATTCTGTTTCTACGGTAACACTGACGCTGACTCATCATGTTTCCAAAAAAGCGGCCCGAAAGCAGAAAATACATGTTGTGTACTTCTTTACAAATGAAATGACTTCAGTCAGACTTACAAAACTAATCAATAATGGAACTTATAGTTCTAGTATTGAGACTCCCTTTTACCTGAGCAGGTGGGCCAGCTTCTTGACTCCCCCACTCCAGAGCAGGTAAGGCAGCGTGTGGAAGTACCAGACGTAGAACTGGTAGTGCAACGAACGACTGAAGCACATGCCAATGAAGTTAGAGGTGAAGAGGATCAGCACCATCTGTGATATTCTGTTAAGGTTTGACACGACAGCTGGTGACAACAACCCTGGAAATCCAGAGTTCTCGCGAGAACACAACTTGAATTTGCTCAGCAAGTTAACTATGCCCTTGTAGCCAAGCTGCACCAATCATATCGGTGTATCTGATGTAGGCGGGGCCAGAGGCATGCTGCACCAATCACATCGGTGTCTCTGATGTAGGCGGGCCAGAGGCAAGCTGCACCAATCACATCAGTGTCTCTGATATAGGCGGGGCCAAAGGCAAGCTGCACCAATCACATCGGTGTCTCTGATATAGGCGGGGCCAGAGGCAAGCTGCACCAATCACATCGGTGTCTTTGATATAGGCGAGGCCAGAGGCAAGCTGCACTAATCACATTGGTGTCTCTGATATAGGCGGGGCCAGAGGCAAGCTGCACCACTCACATCGGTGTCTCTGATATAGGCGGGGCCAGAGGCGAGCTGCACCAATCCCATCGGTGTATCTGATGTAGGCGGGGCACACACCCCGTGTGTTGTTGTGATTGGTCGTGGTGTTACCCAATTGCATGCAGTGAAATTTTCAAATGCGCGCTTGGTGCCGCCCCTCGCGATGGACAACTTTCATTTCTCGATGCCAGACTCTTAAAAGGTGCTCTAAGCCATGTTGGGTGACGTTACTTAAGTATTTTCAAACAAAACGAGACTAGCTTGCCCCTCCCTCCTCCTCATCCCGTCCCCTCCCCCTCTCCGTCTTGTCGGTTATTGGCTGGAACGCTGGAACACGGTTTGTGTATGCTTCGGGGTGCAGGTGGGCGCAGTTGGTTTTTGTTGGCGCTGGTGGAGCATGGGCTGTCTACAGAGGCTGTGTTTTTTACAGTGGGTTCAGGGGACAGGCAGCTAGCAGATAGTGAGATGTTTTTTACAGTGTTCAGGGTCAGGCAGCTAGCAGATAGTAGGAGATGTTTTTACAGTGTGTTCAGGGTAGGCAGTAGCAGATATGTGAGATGTTTTTTCAGTGTGTTCTGGGGACAGCGAGCTAGCAGATAGGAGGAGATGTTTTTTACAGTGGGTTCTGGGGGAGGCAGCTAGCAGTAGTGAGGAGATGTTTTTACAGGGTTCTGGGGGACAGGCAGCTGCGATAGTGAGGAGATGTTTTTTACAGTGGGTTTCGGGGCAGGCAGCTAGCAGGTAGTGAGGGATGGTTTTACAGTGTGTTCAGGGGACAGGCAGCTAGCAGATGTGAGGAGATGTTTTTACAGTGTGTTCAGGGGACAGGCAGCTAGCAGATATGAGGAGATGTTTTTTACAGTTGTTTCAGGGTAGCAGCTAGCAGATGTGAGGAGATGTTTTTTACAGTGGGTTCTGAGGAAAGGCAGCTAGCAGATAGTGAGGAGATTTTTTTACAGGGGTTCTGGGGACAGGCAGCTAGCAGATAGTGAGGAGATGTTTTTACAGTGGGTTCTGGGGGCAGGCAGCTAGCAGGTAGTGAGGAGATGTTTTTTACAGTGGGTTCTGGGGGCAGGCAGCTAGCAGGTAGTGAGGAGATGTTTTTTACAGTGTGTCAGGGGACAGGCAGCTAGCAGATAGTGAGGGAATGTTTTTACAGTGTGTTCAGGGTAGGCAGCTAGCAGATAGTGAGGAGATGTTTTTTACAGTGGGTTCTGGGCACAGCAGCTAGCAGTAGTGAGGAGATGTTTTTTTACAGTGGGTTCTGGGGCAGGCAGCTAGAGGTAGTGAGGAGTTTTTTCAGTGGGTTCAGGGGACAGACAGATAGTGAGGAGATGTTTTTACAGTGTGTTTGGGGACAGGCAGCTAGCCGATAGTGAGGAGAGTTTTTACAGTGTGGTTCAGGGGACAGGCAGCTAGCAGATAGTGAGGTGATGTTTTTTACAGTGTGTTCTGGGGACAGGCAGCTAGCAGATATTGAGGAGATGTTTTTTTACAGCGTGTTCAGGGGACAGGCAGCTAGCAGATAGTGAGGATTTGGGTCTGGCTTTCCAGGATAGGTGAATACTAGGAACATCATTCATTTACATGTTTAGCCAATTTATATTTGACACCTAGCAGGAAAAGTAAATGTGTTCCTGACAATACAAATTTGTTCTTTAATATGAGAATTCCAGTCGATTTCAACATGTGGCTCTGTTGTTTTTAGATTTGGAGTTCGAGACAAATGAAACCAAGCGGTCCTCCCCATACCGAGTTATCCTTCTGCTAGAGTAAGCACCAGACAGGCTTAAACAGGGCAAGTTTTAAACGTGTTTTTAGCCTCTAAGCATGCTCAAAATGTAAATACGAGTGTGTATCCATGTGCAGTGATTCCGTCAGAGTGAACACAGTGAATCTGACTGCAGTAGATGTGAGAGAAAGGCATAAAAGTTGTGTTTATTTGCTGTTTTCCGGTGAAGTCCACACTTCTCGATGGTCTTTCTTTTCTGCCTTTGTGTCACATCTACTGCAGTCACTGACTGATTAGACTAAAGTCTGTAAGTGTGGCCATTCTTACTTAAAGTGTCTTTAATTTCTGTTATAACTAACTTATAAGAAAATCAGAGGTGGAGTTTTTTGTTGGATTTTTTCTGGACTCTTTAATCTGGTGGTTTTGGACAATACAGTTTTTTTTCTGTGGGACTGAGTGCTTTGCTTAATTTTGGCGTTAAATATAAGAACATTTGATTGGAATCTTGAATTGTGGGTGTGTGTTTAGTTGGGTTTATCTTTTCTTTTGTTTAGTGTGCATTTTTATATGTGCAAGCTTGTGTGGTTTGATCTATATCCTACATACAAAATACAATAGACATAAACCTTAAACTGGACTAAGACTATCTTATGGCGTTTTTCCACTGCTGGTAACAGCTCGGCTCGGCTCGGCTCGCCCTATTCTATGTCCGTTTTTCATTGCAGATTGAGTAAAGCCTCAGCGTGGCTGGTCACTATAGCAACGCGTGATGACGTAATTTTCAGCGCGACTCACAACAGCACGTCGCATACTGGCCGCGGCCAGAAGAAATGTTTTGTTTCAAAAGAAGCTGAAGGAAGCAACAAAAATCACCGCTAAAAAAACAAAACAGGAGTTTGGGAATTCCGACGGAGTTCAGACGTCGACATGACGGTTGTTCGCCGACACAAAAGGGTAAGTTAAGTTTCCTGGTAACGTTAGCTAACATCTGCATGTGTTCAGCGTCGCAGTCAGTATCTACTATACGCTATATAAAGTACATGAACTTTAGCAACCATGATTACACACCAACATGTGTGCTGTGTACTGTTTGTGTTTCAGAGCATTCACGCTTTGTAAAGTCACCGCCGCAGACCATCCGGTGGGCGATGTCCGACCGGTGAGCTCTCTGGTTCTGACCCGCTGGACTTCTATAATCTTTATGAGAGTCACGGAGAAGGTTATGACTAATGACTGGGATGCATCTGGGACAGC
>NC_045744.1:4273783-4274837 GCF_008692095.1 Etheostoma spectabile
GAGCTGGCGGGGACACTGTCACAGTGTGCAGAGGAAGAAGACCGGGAAGTTTGGGAGGGTTAGATGCGCTACTTGAAAAGCTAAATAAAAACTTTTGTTATATATATTGTCTTGTTTTTTAAAGTAACAGTGTGCAATATTGGAAACGACATGAAGCCGCTAGTAGCCCGAACGTTGAAAGTAGAATAGTGCAGAGATGGATAATCTGTCGGTGTCGGGCTAGATTTGTTTTAAATGTCCAGTTTGTTCTGGACACACACTCCGCACTCTTGTTTGCTAACAACGCGGTCCATAAGTGACGATTCTCCTCGCCACCCAACCAGCGGTCTGCAGGTTTTCCACTCACCTTTTGGTATCGCCTCGCTCGCTCCTCTTGGAACCTCGACTGGGTAGTACAAAAAAAGTACCTGGTAGCAGGTCCCAGGACTTTTTTTCTTTCGTAATGGAAGAACCCAAAAAAAGCGAGTAGAGCCGAGTCGAGTCGAGTAGATACCACGCAGTGGAAAACCGCCATTAGATGTCAGGAGAGAGACCTGGCTGGCACCCTTTGACCATTTGAAGAAAACAAAACGGATAAAGACAAACTGTCACAATGTTTAGAGGCTAAAAACACATTTAAAACTTGCCTTGTTGAAGCCTGTTGCGTGCTAACTCTAGCAGGAGGTTAACAGAGAGTGGGCAGCACCGATTGGTTTCATTTGTCTTACTACTGACAACTCTACAAATTTAAAAAAACAAAAGCAAAAAAGAGCTACATGTTGAAATCGACAGGAATTCTCCTTTAAGGCACTGTATTCTGCAGATAGGAGTAGATTCAAATGGAACAAAAGGATATGATCAACCGTGTTTTTCTGAGCAGGAGTTTTCCTCTTGCTCGGCTCCTTGAGGAGTTCGAAGATGCTCTCTCCTGGCCTGGTAGGAGAGAAGATTATTCATATGAGCCTCATGCTTCTTTTAACCCTCTTGTATCCCTCGGCTCCTATTGACCCGTGACTTATTCGGGGTTTTAAAACCAACTCTGAATTAAAATTTTACTTCATAATCTATTAACAAA
>NC_045744.1:4274847-4295715 GCF_008692095.1 Etheostoma spectabile
TCTTTATCTCAATTTCAAACAATTGAGATGACATATATGTTTAGGGAACGCATCAGTCTCTAGTAGAACACAATTAAACATGGAAGTGGGGTACCTATTTTGTCATAAGGTTATAATTCATGTTAAAAATCCACTATGCAATCATTCTTATCTTGGCAAAAGTGGTCGTATCTAGAGTAATTTTCGGAATTGAGTCAGGAATACATGTTCAGCACAGAAAATAAGGTAAGGCCGTTGATTTTCAGGTTGAAAAAAAATGTAACTTGTACCATTTTTCTTCTTGTAAAAAATTTAAAATGGGTCAATTTGACCCGAATACGATACAAGGGTCAATATCTGGACTAAATAGAGGAGTTCAACTACTGACTGAGCCAACGCCTGCTGGCACGACTTTAACCCCCGATTTATTCCAGCTCTTGTCAAACTATAACGCCAACAGTACCCTTGGCACAGCTAATGTCTGTCTCACCTCTTCCAACGGCGGAGAGCGAAGAGCAGCACGGTGAGCAGGTGGGCGGCCAGCAGGAGGAAGTGGAAGTAGCGATTCAAGAAGAACCATTCTGGCAGGAAGCGCCAGTTGACCGTCCACTTAAACATAAACTGGCGGCCGAGATCAAACGCCCGGCTTATGTAACCCATGGGATTCTCCAGGAGGAAAGGCAGACCGAGCAAAAGCTGCAATATCGAGACAGAATTGTTGTTGTTTAGACACCACGCTTGGCAAAACTGGACAACATTGAAAAAATACCTTAGTATGGCAGCAAAACTGTGCCTGGTTTTGTTATCCCTCCTGTTGTCTTCCTGCCAATCTGTAAATCTTTGTTTTTTTGAGTCAAATTTTAAATGAAAAACCTTTTATCAAGGTTTTGGGTCGTCTTATTCGACCCATTTGTGGCTTTGCCACAATGATTTGGTCACTTTTTCAACGTTTTCAACGCGCTTTTTGAAATTTCCGCTGGTTTTCCCCCAAATTTTTAATGCTTATGCTTTTTTTTTTTTACATTTCTCACTTTTTGACAATTTTGTTTCTTTTTGTGACATTTTTGACACTTTATTTGAAATTTGTCCACATTTTAGTCACTTTATTTGACATCTTTCTCTCTTTTTTACACTTTAAAAAGTTCTTTTACCAAATTTTTTTTCTCCAAATGCTATAAAATTGACAAAAAACACCCAAATTCAATAAAAGTAGTGAACTGATTATGTATTTAACTTGTGACAAGCATTGTAGGGATCCATCCACGTTACTTTTTTAGAAAATAGCAATTTGTTTGAAAGAAACCCAAATTTCTGATATGGAAACTTTTTGGAAAGGGGTCAAAAATGCCCCAAAGACAACAGGACGGATAAAGGGAATATTTTACCTGTATGCCCGCACACAGAGAAAGTTTGGGGATTGTCCGGATTAGACCAAACTCAGACAGGAGGAGGAAAAGTAGTCCCGGAGCAAAGAGGAGCACATTCATTTTCACAGACACTGCTAAACTGTCAGAAAGAGAGGAAGATTGAGTTGTAATTTCATCATGTAACGCATGGTAAAAAAACCCACTGATATATATACATATATATCTCCATTCCATGAAAAGCCAGATGAAAATCTGCATTTTGCTTCTTGCCTGTAAAGACCACAGCCCAGAGTCCAGTATCCATCCATGAAGAGGTTGACAGCTGCAAACAGCAGCATCATGGCCACTGGATCATTAAAGAGCCGCAACACAAAGATGGAGTGGATCCGATAAGAAGCACAGCACACAAAGAAGAACACATAGGGAGGGACCTGGAGAAATCCGAAGAAACAAAGACATAATTACTGCGTGTCGAGGGAAATTAGTATTATGAAATTTGTATAATGCCACATGGTAACTGAGGCTTTTGTCACGCAGACTGACCTTCTTAGTCCGGTTGTAAATCCTGAAGACGAGCAGCAGTGTGACGAGGTAGAAAGCAGCAAAAAGGTACTGGGCCAGACGGATGTTCACCCCACGGCTGGTGATGTAGTAGAGAGCTGTGAAGATGTAGACAAAGCCAGCCGGGTACCTGCAACAACAAGGTGTTCTTTCATCCTGCACTGAAAACTACATCTAACTATAGGATGGAGAGACCTACATCACTGAAAACCTTTAAAAAAAAAAAAAAAACTCACACCAAGGGCCCGGTGTCTCCTTTAAGCTGGGTGTAGTCGTAGGTACCATTGATGACTCCCTCTACTTCATCCATGTAAGCTTTCCAGTCTATCTCAGTATCTGCAATAAAGAGCATAAATTAGTGATCCTGATTGATGGGGAAGGTTATCGTTGTATTTCCTAGGGGCGGGACAAATAACGGAAAACAACTGTTGGAACGAGCTTGATGAAAACTTGAAATTCTTGCATTCGGTCTCCATCTTCAAGGAACGTCTCAAGGAAAAACTGCTTTCTTCTTATTGTTGATTATCCTGTAAGTGCTACAATTTGTGCTGGGATCGTTTATCTGTTGTTTAATGTCGTTATTGTGTCCATGGTAAATTGAGTTTTTGGTTGGAACGTTATTTGTTGTAGGTTTATTGTTCTCGGGCCCCCTCTTAAAAGCTTTTAGTAGCTTATTTAGGGTTTCCCATTTCATGCAGCCTGTATATGATTTACAAATCAGAAAACAGAGCGACTGAAAGAGGATGGAATAATGGACAACAACTTGGAATTTAGGCAAGAGCGCAGAAAAAAACCCCACAAAAATGGCCAAAAGGAGATAGATATTACATTTTGTATATACATGATCTAATAAGACATACAGATATTGATTAAGCAAAACACATATAGGCTTTTCATCTACTTTATCACATTACATGTTACCACCTCATGTTTCATTTTCTAATAAGCCAATTTTTCACCTTTAAACATGACTGAGCCTCTGACATGGACTACAAAATAAAAACCTCAGTACACAAAACATTTCATTAAAACTTGTGTGTGACAAATACTGCATATGGCAAAATCAAACAACCTCAGATTTATATGTGTTTTTTTTTGGGTTTTTTTAATCACGCATGGAAATGTACATTAAAAAAAAAACTGTTGCATCGAAATGCATCAATAATCGATTTGGAATCGAATCATAAAGTGCCCAAAGATTCCCACCCTTAGTATCTCCTATTATACATTTAATGTTTCTACTGATATTGTAAATAACGTGTCTTTGTCTAACGTTATTAAAACTAAAACAAATTCCTATCAAAACTTCTGTGTCTAAAGGTGTGTCCTATGATTAATTATTTGACACAATGACCAAAAACCCACATCTTTACGATTTTAGACTGTTATAGGACAAAAAGAAAACTGAAGATCTCAACTCGGCTTTTAAAGATATTGATGGGCACGTTTGATATTCTGTCGTTTTATTTTTAATAACTGTCACAGCCTTTCATCAGACAAATAAGTACATTTGTCAAAAATAGCATGGAGGACAGACTAAGTGCTTAGAATATAAGTTAGTGGGCTGCTAACGTTATTCATCACGCCTCTACGAGTTGAGATTATTGCCAGTAAAAATCATATATTTAGCTGCATAACGTTTTAGCCAGCAGCTGCTGAAAATAAAGAATGTCACGTAACACTAGAAGAGAACAGACGATTGTATATGGCCATGCAAGTGCAGTAAATTCCCTTTGACAGGTGGCAGTGTAAGTTAGTATGCTTGCTAATGCTAGCTCCTTAGCGTTCAGATGCGTCCAGAATATGGCAAAGCACCATAGCATGCTAACTAGCCGTGAAGATACTTACATGCTACTTTCTGTATGACCCACACGTTGATCCCGACCTCCAGGAACCACAAAACTGAAACGACCAGTAACGTGTATTCCGTCTTGAACAGGACCAAATGTTTGTCCTGCCACAGTGCGTGAAGTTTCCCCCACAGCGGGGACGGGGAAACAGCAGACTTTTTCCGCACACCTCCTGCCATCTCGGCGGCGTAGAGACAGAGTGGAAAGAGGCCGACGATGACGTGCACTGTCGTACGTCATCACGCAATGTTTTCATCACTACGTCACGCGGACGACACCGTTCAACAACCGAGTATGTCAACTTGAGACTTCTATTCTCTGACAGGTAACAAAAAACCGATTTATTTCTAATCGTACTTGACAATTAAGACATATATACTTTTAGACATTAATTATAATTGTTCATATAGTTAGCTAGAGCTAATGTTAAAACGTTTAGAGGTCACTGCTGTTCCCCTGCTGCCTATAACAACGTTAGCTGGCTAGCAGCTAGCTAACTTCTAAAACATTAGTTAGCTAGCTAACGTTGCAACGTTAGCTAGCTAACTAACATTTTAAAGAACATAGTATCACTGACATACGTTATGTGACACGCTTATAAGATAGAACATGTGCTTTCAATGTATTGCTACCCATTTTGTATGGCACCATTAACAAAGACAGACATTAAGTTAGCCAACGTACATTTTCGACGTACACAATACACACAATGATATACGACACGTCAAAACTGACAGCACTGAGATGTTCCACTGCACTATTCAAACCTTTTAAAAAAAAATAGGCACAGCAAAATTGCACTTGTTTTGTCATCAACCTCCTGTTGTCTTTGAGTCAAATTTGACCCCTTTCCAAAAAGTTTCTATATCAGAAATTCGGGTTAATAATAATAATAATAATCAGTTCACTACTTTCATTGAATTTGTGTGTTTTTTTTTGTCAATTTTATAGCATTTGGAGAAGAAACAATTGGTGAAAGAACTTTACAAAAAAGTGTAAAAAAAAAGAGAGAAAGATGTCAAATAAAGTGACTAAAATGTGAACAAATGTCAAATAAAGTGAAAACAACGTGTAAAAGATATCACAAAAAATAACAAAATTCTGAGAAAAAGTGAGAAATGGAGGAAAAAAGTTTAAAAATTTTGGGGAAATAACATGGAAAATTCAAAAAAGCTTGATGAAAACGTTGAAAAAGTGACAAAATCATTGTGGGTTAAGACCCAAAAGGGTCGAAAGACACGACCGAAACCTTGCCAAAAGGTTTTCATTTGACTCGGAAAAATAAAGAAAAAAAGAGATACAAATGTCAAACGAAGTGACAAAAAAGTGAAAAGATGTCGAAAAAAGTAACAAAAATGACAAATGTAGAAGAAAAAAAATTAAAAAGCCACGAAAATTTAAAAAAAAAAAAAAAAAAAAACTCTGAAAAGTCAACAAACGTTATAAAAGTGACAAAAACATTGGGGGAAAGGCACAAAGGGGGTCGAAAAAGACGACCACGACCTTGATTAAAAAAAAAAATTGATAAGGGTTAATGATATAAAGAAAACAATTGATTGATTTGATCGTATGTTTGTGCAGGTCTGCAGTGAGAGGAGACTCGGGGAGAATGGATGGATTTCCTGTGAAGATGACCGAGGCGGCGTGTCTTGGGGCCAGCCTCGCCTTCTCAGGCATCTGCTACTACCTCTACAGGAAGAGCCGGACAACACTAGACAAACTCGATGTGAGTTGAGGTCCATCTGCAAGTAACATACAACATAGCTTGACATTGTTATATTTTGCAATTTCTTATTTTCTGTTTTTGTAACGCTGTGTAAGCCTGTGAAAGGGAACCAGCTGTGAAACCACGTAAACAAGCTCCAGCTTTAAAATACTGCTTGAAATCCTCTTTACGTGTGTTTAGAGCAGAGGCCAATCTTTTAGGCCAGTTTTCAAACTATTGGACTTGAGACTGAAGCAGTGTCTATTAGTGTTAGGACTGAAGAAGTAGACCATGTAAAAGTTCAGAAGGAAAAATCAAAAAGCTGGGGAACAGTTACATAAATAAGCTGGCTTTTGTGTGGCAGAAACCCATTTCTTGTACAACCTGAAGGCTTTCTGCAGTACTGCTGTATGCGTACTGCATATACAAATTAGTCTGTGTCTCGTGTTGTCAGGATGCTCCACACTTCACCATAGATGGAAAACTCAAAGACATTTTGAAAGTGACTCCAGGAGCGTGTCTACAGTATGCTGTCATCGAAGGTAAATGTCCTACAGTTTCTGATCAGACGAGATCTGAAAGCATGTTTTTTCCCCCACAAAACAACGTAATTTTCTATCATATGTGTATTTATACTATAGGTGCTGTGCAACCAGTAGGCGAGCCTCTGACAAGCCCTTTCCAGAAAGAATTTGTCGGGGTGTTGCAGAAATTCACGTTGAGAGAACACAGGCTGGTGTGGAACGGGCTGTCACGCACTTGGTGAGAACTCTTATCAAGACAACAATACAGTGTGGCATTATGATAATATAAGATAAATCATTATTGATCCACAGTGAGAGGAAATCAGATGTTGCAGCAGTGCATCAGAAACATTAGAGATAAATATAGATAAGTATAGAAAGTAACAGATGTACATAATAGGAGTTACATGAACTTAAATAGAATAGTCTGACTGGACGTTAGACCCTTTCAAAATTCCACAATCTGAGATCATTCAATGTGATGAATATTCAATGATGTCACTAGTTTTCTCAGGTGTTTTTGTGTGTTTATGTACACATAAAACAATGACGCAACCCCAAAGTTCATATTTTTGTCTTTGTCATCATATCTGTAGACTGAAAAGACCCGTTGTTCCTCCCTTTACCTGTTGCAGGGCGGACAGCGAACGAGTCTTGCACCAAAGAGTGAACGCGGTGCCCTTTGTGTTGGTGGGATCCAATGAGGCCGCAGTCAATGTCCTGTGTCCTCTGCAGGCCTCTGGAGTGCACATGGAGACTACCCACGAGAAGTTCCACCAGGTCAACTACGGCTTGGGGGACATCATAGGACAGTACCTCAGTGGGGAGAAGCTTAAAGGGCAACTGGAGACCGAGGAAATGCTCAAAGTCAGTTTTTAGATGGGATACTAATGTGGAACATCATAAACATATACATTTATTGTTTTAATGAATGTAGGAACTGACAGGATTACATTTCACTGGAATTGTATTTTATATGATTTTATATGATTTCATATGACAAACAATTGGATGATTGACAGAATTAATTTGCTTTTGACAAGGTATAAATATTTTTCGCAAACCACAAGAGCAAATATTAACAGAAACGGGTCTTAATGATACATTTTTACCAATATTCCCCCCTTTTTTCCCCCCAGGTGGGCACAACTCTTACCGGCGTGGGCGAGTTGATACTGGACACGGACGGCACCCTGAATCTCCGACCCCCTTCTAACGGCTCCCAGTATTTTTTGAGCATTACAGACTTTGACACCCTGCTGGGAGAGCAGGAGAGCAAGGCGGTTCTGTGGAAGGCGCTGACCATTGGCTCTGCTTTGGCAGGGGCAGCGGTCCTCTTTTGGGTTGGCCGACGCTACTACCACCAACTAAAACTTCGCTGGGAGCGGGAGCAGGAGAGGATGGAATTTGAGAGACTGCGGGCTGAAGCCCCAAGAGCACATGCTCCGGTAAGGGGCCCTGAGGCCCTTCAAGACGGGGCAGAGGAACACATAGAGAACGCCTGTGTGATTTGCCTCAGTCAGCCACGGAACTGTATCCTGTTGGACTGTGGGCATGTGTGCTGCTGCCACAGCTGCTACCAGGCCCTGCCACAACGCCGATGCCCTATATGCAGACAGGATATCAGCAGAGTGGTGCCTCTCTATCACGTCTAAGGCCCCTGTGTGATCACGTGACCTCAGTGGGGCTTCAGCGCCACACAAACTGTACCAGCGTTGCACCTAAAAGTGACTATTTACTGTTGGTTTTTCAACAGACAATTTGTAGGCATTCACTTAACCTTGTCGAACCTACGTTTGTACGGCTTTTTCAGATATGACAGGCACTGCTGCTACTTTGTCTCTTTCCATTTTTACAGTAACCCTTTCCTCATTTAACCTTTACATACACATATTAGGGTTTCTCAATTTCTGCATCATGACAGAACCAGTGTCCTCACCCTCAGTCTCTATAGACCTAATCACTGTGACGTCGCGCTAACACATCAGTCACTTCCAGGTAGACAACTGGCTGCTGATCGGAATTTTGGAGATTAGTAAAATGTGCAAATTTGTCTTTTTCTGCTGTCATTTTCAACTGTAACTTTAACGTTTGAAGCGATATAAATATAGACGTGTTTATTTTCTGTACTGTGTTGCTTTATTAGCAGCTTTGTTAAACCAAATGTAATGTATCGAACAGCAACATCTCACCGCCGGTCAGACTGACTTGGTTTTGTCTCCAAGCGCCAACGTTTGTGAAAGTGTTGACATACCAAAGCATCAAACGTGCGTTTTAGGTGAATGAGATGAGTAACATCCAGTTGTTCCTCGTCCCTGATTGGGCGTTCTGTGTAATAGAGGAAGGTAAACAACCAGAAAGCAATTATTATTATTATTATTATTATTATTATTATTATTATACATCCATGGATTGGGTCTATAGAACAGTTCAGGGATGTCGTCAGGCGGACAGCCAGAAAGACTGGCCTCCACCACCAGCCATCTCGGCTCTTTCCTTTGGTCGCTGGGCTGGTGCTCGCTCCACCTGGTCTGCAATCTGACTGCTCTAAAGAACAAAGATTGTCTTTCAAGAACATACTGTATGTATAAAATAATGTGAAATGTAAAAATAATGTGCACACAGTTTGTTCACTACAGAGTTTCAGTGAGGTATTTCATCTGTAATTGTATATAAGAAACACAGGGAGATGAAGTAATTAGAAAAAGGCGTACAGCGATGTTTATTTTCCTACCTGTTAGTTCTGTGCCTTATGGTAATTTATATGGCTGCTACTGTCTTATGTAACTGTGTGTATCTGAATAACTTACGTCTGGTCAGAAGGAGCACAGCTTTTGCTTCAACCACTCACGTATTTGAGTCCCAGGACGTTATTGAAGCAAGGATGCATTTATTGCCAAGACAAAGTGAGTGTTATTAATGCACTAAAAAACCGGCGAGAGTGTGTGAAATGTTGGATAGTTGAAAGAAAACAATAAAGCATCACTCTTTGAACCGATTGTGAAGCACTTCCTGTCATGTATAGCTGTACTCACCACACCAATCACTAATTTTTTTTAGAAACGGAGCGGTAATACAACTTCAAATGTTAGAATACAGATATGGTTGGGGTTACCATGAAATACTGCATTATGCTCGGTATGTATGTGCCGATCTTTAGCGTCTCTCAACGATGCGCATACATCTGATCTGCAGCTGTTACATCGCATGGCTGCTGCTCCTCTTAAAACACTAGCAATGGAGTTCACGTCTGAATAGATACACGTTTCACAGGACTCTCAAGATGATAGGAATTGATGATGAGTCTTTTTTTTTATTTATTTTTTTGTCCCATAGGCACAAATGCTTGTTGACAGCACCTGGGGTCTGAAAAGACTTGGGTGTAGTTAGTCATCAATCTGACTATTTCTGTCATCCCTAACAAGCAGTGAGAGGATATGGAGACGGGTGGAGAGATGAAAACCAACGTTTTCTTTTTCTTTTTTGAAGCACAGAAAGTGAAAAACTAATCTGTGTGTGTGTGTGTGGGGGGGGGGGTTTTTGGAGGTGGTGCAGGTGAAGAGGGGGGCGTACAGCCTGAGTCGGCGTGAAAAGGGAGCAGGTGGAGGACACAGGATGTCGTGAATCTTCCTCCGCTGTCACAAGGTTCACGTTGACAAATTCTTCAGAGCTCTCTCAGCAGAACAGCAGCTGGCTCTTGAGGAATTACTATTGCTGTAGCACCACAGACCTCTTAGGGCATGGGGGTGGGGGGGGGGGGGGGGGGGGGGGGTGGGGGTGGGTGATATGTTCAACTAATAATGAGAGAATAAAAGACATTGGAGCATAATATTACATGGGCTTTTTGGAGGAGATGGAGTGAAATGGGGGGAAAAAACAATAGTTTATATAGAGATAATCTAATTGATCTACTAATGTTTTTTATCTTTTGTTATACTATAGTTACTATCCAATGTCTTGTTTTTTTTTTTACTGTAACTCCAACCTGCCTAATGGACTAGATGGAATTTGCATCTGCAAAAGCAGCCACTGTACAGGAAGACACAGAGCCGGTGTACTCTGAGGAGGCTGCGCTCCTTCAACACTGCAGCAAACTGCTGTGGATGTTATACAGTCTGTGGTCACCAGTGTCCTCTTTACACTGTGGTGTGCTGGGGGGGGGCAGCATATCAAAGAAGGACACCCACAGGCTGGAAAACTGATCAGGCGGGCCGGCTCTGTGGTCGGCATGAAGCTGGACTACTGGTGACGGTGGCGAGAGGAAGACATTGGACAAACTGCTGGACATTACTGAAAATGCCAGCCACCCCTGCACCCCGTCATCAGCACCCAGAGGAGCCGGTTCAGTGGAAGGCTGCTCCTCCCCAAGTGCCGGACAACAGACTCAAGGATTCTTTGTCCCTCATGCCATCAGACTCTACAAACTCACTAGGGGGGAGGAGGAAATAGGGCGAGGACAATACATACATACATACATACATACATACATACATACATATATACACAGTACACATACATGCATACACACAGTACACATACATACATACATACATACATACATACATATATACACAGTACACATACATGCATACACACAGTACACATACATACATACACACAGTACACATACATACATACATACACGCACACCTGGACTTAAATTCACACCTAGTCACTTTATCACTTTATCACTTCAATACTGGACTCAACACGACACTTTAATAATAATTTATGGTCTTTTGTTTGTTTTATTTGACAAATGTTCTTATTGTTGTTATATCATTAGTGTTATTTTGTTGTCTTTATACAGTCGTTTTTTTTTTTTTTTTTAAATCTATTTTTTAATTTCTTTTTTCTTGCTAAGACTGCTGCTGGAATTTTTCAATTTCCTTGTGGGAGTCATCCCAAAAGGATCAATAAAGAGTCTAGTCTAAGTCTTGCTGCTGGATTTTTCATCAACGTGCACTGTCCTGAATTAATACATTCAATTAAAGAAAAAAAGCTCTGAAATATAACCAAGTATTTGCTTTTTTTCCTTCATTGCCACATTAACTTTAGGCGTAATTATGCGTATTTCAGTAGATCTGAATTATGTTAAAAGGTTGGTGCCTCTACCACTAGGTGTCCATCTTTCTTCACTTGAGGTAGTGAGAGACACTGTCCTGGCTGACAGTGAGGGACACTTGGCTCCAGTGGACAGTTTACCAAGTCACATGCAATTAATGTGCACTATGATATTCTGTTTAATCCACTCTGAAAGCTGACAAACCATATAGATGATATGATTATTCTCTAATTGGCTGTGCTTTATGGGTGTAGACCCTGATTAGTGGTGATGGGGGTGGAGACCGAGGGGGTGGAGTTCAGTAAAACCTCATTTATTGATTTAATGGCAGCATTAGATTGGCTATAGTAATTATCATATTTTTTACATTGTGCCATTTGATTTGGGTTCAGTGTGGATTATCAAGTGTTAGCATGCTAACATGCTAAGCTAAAGTGGTGAACGTGGTAAACATAGAATAGAATAGAACGCCTTTATTGTCATTATACACAAGAGCAGTACCTGTGTAAGGAGATTTAAGCAAGCCCTTTACAGTGTCAACACAAAATATAAAAATGTAAAAACATAAAAACATCAAAATATAAAATATAAAAATATAAAAATGTAAAAGATAAAAATGTAAAAATATAAAAGTATAAAAATATAAATATGTAAAAGTTAAAAATGTAAAAATGTAAAAATATAAAAATGTAAAACTGTAAAAATATAAAAATATAAAAATATAAAAATGTAAAAGATAAAAATGTAAAAATATAAAAATATAAAAATATAAAATATAAAAATATAAAAATATAAAATATAAAAATGTAAAAATATAAAATATAAAAGATAAAAATATAAAGATATAAAAATATTAAACTATAAAACTATAAAATATAAAACATAAAATACAAAAATATAAAAACACAAAACTGTAAAAATATAAAACCAAATAACTATAAAATAGAAAAATAGAAAATACAAAAATAGAAAATAGAAAACTTGAAAATGTAAAATGTAAGTAGTGCAGAAAAAAAGAAGGGGGGGAATGTATAATATATAAAAAGATAAAATAGTAGAAAGATAGAGGGTTTGTATAAGAAATATAGTTTGGTGTGTCAAAAGTCCTGAGTACTAAATATTGCACTATAATGAAATTAAATGGTTAAATATTAAATATTGCACTGTGTGTGTTCAGAGTGGTTAGCATGTTAGCATTTAGCAGTACTGTACTGCTAGTATGGTTGCAGAAGCTGTACTTTTGTCTCAAATGATGTAGTCAGACGGAGCAATGGCTTTAGTAATAGTAAAGGATTTTTTGTGGTACAAAATGTATAAATGTAGTATGTTAGTTTTTATTGCTACATTATAATTTATTTCAGTGCACTTTATTTCTTTTGTAAGCGTTAAGTAAAATAGCACAGCCAAACTCCAGCAGGTAGAGTGTAAAATAAAACTGGCATGGCTCCAGATCTGCAGAAAAAGTTTCGAGAAATCTTTGAAATTCTACACGCGCACCGTGAAATCTGGTGCTTGTGCTCCCGACGGGGAGCGGCACAGTGGAGGGGGCTTTTTTCGGCGTGAGCAGACACTCGACAGACAGCAGGAGGAAAGGCAGAGGTGCGGCATCTCAGGAGAGAGAGCCATCGCAGCGTGCCGTGGTCCCTGGTGCCAATTACCGCTGTCCCCCATCTGCTTCGGGCATGCAGTGAGACGTGGGGTAGGTGACCTACTTTGTGACAGTAGTGTGTCTGCAGCGCTTCTCCTCTCATCAACAAACCTGAGGAGGAGAGCCACACATGGATGCTATCATAGGGAAACACACACCGCTTACATATTAAAATAAATCAGTTTGGTCCTTCAGTTGGTTTCTACAGCAGTACTGGAAATCTAATGGAGGCAAGGGAAGCCGTGCAAATTCGAGGTAGGAGGTAGAATATGTATTTCCACTCTATTCCATTCATTTTTAATAGCCTACACTTCACATGCATAAAAATCTAGGACAAATGAATATATATTTAGAACCTTTACTTAACATAAAGCAGCAATGACACTTGTGTTGTCTTCCTCTCAAAATGAAAAGCAACACTTTTAGTTGATGCTTTTTATCAATGTTTTTAACTTTTTCTTACGTTTTTGTCCCTTTTTTCAACCCTTTTTTAAATTTTTTGACCTTTTCAACTCCACGTAACTAGCTTATTAACTCTATTTTTACAGTTGTATTCGGGATTTATGGTCAATAAACCTCATTTTTAGGAAATTATACCTAATGTTTGAGTTAGAAAAGCAGAAATTAGGAATTATTTAGACTAAAATGAAAGGAATGGATGTTGATGGATAATCACAGACTGGAATATGTCAACTTTTACTCAATACTCTTTCAAAAACACTCCATTTTTGTTTCTCCAAATGCTTATGCAGTATGGCCTGTCAACGTTGTATTATCATGTTTTTGGACGATTATTATTGTGCGTTAACATGTACGCAGATTTTGAATGTTGTGGCTCATCGAGGTGAAGCTAATGTGAACTGCTTCAGATACACATGTGTCCTTTAAACTGTAACAATGCATCATATTTTATTAACTGATCATTGTTTTGTGTAGAAAATAGTAGTAATAAATACACTATATCTCTCCAAAATGTAGTAAAGTATAGGTATCAGGGCTGTGGTCAAGACCACCTTAGTCGAGTCCAAGTCAAGACCGAGTCCAAAGAGGTTTGAGTCCAAGACAAGAACGAGTCCAAAAAGGTTTGAGTCTGAGTCAAGACCGAGTCCAGGACACAAAAAAAAGGTCTTACGCATGACAGTCATTTTGGGTTTCACTTTCCCTCCAACATTATTATCAACATAATAAAGACACCTGGACTCGGTCGAGACCAAAAGCCATATTGGGCAAGACCAGTGGCCGAGAACGAGTCCAAGTACTTGCAAGTCCCGGACAAGTCCGAGACCATAGAAAAACGATCTTGAGTCCGGACTCGAGTCCAAGACCGAACTCAGCCCTGATAGGTATAAATTAATATAAAATGTAAAATAAGGAGGGAGCCATTGGAGGATGTTCATGCAAAAGAGAACAGACAACATAATGTTCATAATGAGGAGAGCAAATAATAGAACCTACACGGTGCTTTTATGTAGTCCATGACTGCGTGCGGTGTGTGTCCCTATGCTTGTTATTGGGCTTTTCCTAAGCTAGTGTGTATAGCCTACACAATGTGTGTGTGTGTGTGTGTGTGTGTGTTTGTGTTCAGCACCTGGTCTGCTCGAGGGTAGAAGGTGAGTGACTCAGCATAGTGATTCACTTATAATTGGAGGCAGCGCTTCGAGAGCACGCGCTCACACACACGCACACACACACACGCACACACACTTCTTAAGGATCGGGGGCCCTTGTAAGAGATGATGTGACTGATTGAGAGAGCCGGCTCATTAAGGACTGCTGCCAGCTAAAGAGGCAGAGATGGACAAAGAGAAAGAAGGGGACAGAGAAGGAGAAATCACCGCATGTGGACTGAGAAAGATCAATTGAACTAAACAGAGGCAGCTAAATGAGGTGTCCTTGCACTTAAGTGCACTGGATTTAACCCTGCACTGGATTTAACCTTAAATTTGACCCCTTTAAAAAATGTCTATATCTGAAATAGGAGTTTCTGTTTAACCAAATTACCGCAAAAATATGGATTAGATTCCTTGCAACGCTCATTGCAAATACAATGGATCCCTTTCATTCCTGACTAAACTCATCTGTACGTTCCTCTGATCTTTACTACTAGTCAAAATAATTCCTAATTTCTGCTTTTTTTAACTCAAATATTAGGTATAATTCTATATAAATGAGGGTTATTGACCATGAATACCAAAAAGTAGTAAAACTAGTAAGGTGGTGTTAGTAAAAACTAAAACTAAAAGTCTGAAAAAGAGACAAAAATGTCTATAACACAGTAGTTTTTCCCCCCTAAATAGTAAAGATGAAGCAGTACGTGGCACCGTGTGGGGCAGCAGTTTCGATTTCTCCCCCCCTCCCCGCAGCCTCTAACTGTGTCGCTGACTGATGATGTCACGTGAACCCCCTGCATGAATCACTTGGGGGGAGTTACACTCAGATAGAAAGGGAGATTTAGCAATCTCCAATGCATTATGTAGCTTTATACATAGAGTGTGACTCAACGAGAGAAAAATCTGAATTGAAAATAGTTCTGGGATTGCTTTCTCCATGCATGGAAACAATCATTTTGGGTCAATCCGCCTCCAAAAAAAGACATGCAGCCAGCATGCTTGTTTTCTTAGTAAACCGGTGGGTAACAGAAACGCCCTTAAGACTCAGTAATGTGCTTTACATGGGCCATGTTTCAGGATGTTGCTTCTGCAGAGTCTTGGAAATCCAAGAGCATTTCAGGGATCAGGGAGGCTCCAAAATCATGGTAGCAGGTGTCGCCGCGGTCCCGCCACATGTTCTCTGATGCTCTGTTACACCCTGCTACGTCCTGCCGGGCCTTGTAATGCCGCACAGTGCCCTGCTATGCCACGAACTACTACAAAGAACTACTACAAACTACTATTTTTTGGGACTGTTATTGCCACTCTTCATTCTAACCCCAACCGGCCTGTCAGACACCGCCTACCAAGAGCCCGGGTCTGGGTCTGGGTCCGGGTCTGTCCCAGGTTTCTTCCCAAAAGGGGAGTTTTTCCTCGCCACTGTCGCACCGTCGCTTGCTCTGGAGGAAACTACTAGAACTGTTGTAAATTCTGGAGTGTGGTCTAGACCTACTCTATCTGTAAAGTATCTCGAGATAACTCTTGTCATGAATTGACATGATGAATAAAATTGAATTGAATGGAATTTCCAAAAGCACTGATCTCAAAGAGTGTCCGCTGGTAGCTTTCCCTGGACATGCAGACTTGCAGCTGAAGCAGAGGGACACCGCTTCCATGGCTTCCATGTTTATAGACGGGTCAGCTGGCCTGTTAGGTCCAAAAATGGGCCCTCTGTCAGCTCGTTGTTTGACATTTTTATGAGACGCCATATGCTGTGAACAGGGACGTAACACGGGCTGCAACCAACACAACGCAGGGGAAAATGACGCAATTCCATGTGCAGCTAATGTGTAAATTATACTGTCTCTGTCCATGGTCCTGAAATGAGACATTCACATGCATTTCCTGCAGACATAACCAGGACCATATTATGTATTTCTCTATTGTCTAGTTTATACAATGTACTGTATGTGAGGTTTATTTTTCATGCTTCTTATTGTGTATAATTATCAAAATACAGTATATTGATCTATTGTGTTGATCTACTTTTCTCTCATCCTTACATGTATGCATCTGTCCTTGCACTCTTTCTTTATTTCGGTGCTGGGACGTCAGTATTTCACACTCATAATGTTCGGGGGACTCGGAAGATTCATAAGAAAATCAGAAAATATCCAGCGTTTTAGTCAACAGAACCTAAGTCCTACATTTCCCATGATGCAGCCAACTTTGTAGGCTCTTAAACCAAACAGAGACAATGACCTCATCCAGGTTAATCACCTTTAGAACTCCTCCAGACCCACAGAGGACAAAATGCACAACTGTATACTCAACATAAGTAGTAAACTGACCTCTACTGTACATTATGTGCATAATAAGTAGAGCGGAGCGCCCCTTTAATTTTCCTGTGTGAGATTAATAAAGTGGTATTTTATCTTTCTATCTATCTTTTTAATATGTTGTTATCTTATAATATAGACAGTAACTGGCATCCTTGTCTCTGATTCCCTGTCTAAGCCTACATACTGTACTACTACTACTTCAATGATGGGAGAAAATCCCATGTTTTGTCTGTAAACCTTAATCTGTAAATTGTATGATAAGTAAAAATGTTCTTAAAAAAACAATTGTAAACTAGAAGAATAACGTTATTTAACCCTCCTGTTGTCCTCGGGTCAAATTTGACCCCTTTAAAAAATGTCTTTATCTGAAATATGGGTTTCTTTTTAACCAAAGTACCACAAAAATGGATTGGATTCCTTACAACGCTCTTTGCAAATACAATTGATCACTTTCACAAATTTCAAAAATAATTCATAGTTTCTGCTTTTTTAACTCAAATATTAGGTGTAACTCTATATCAATGAGGGTTTTTGGACCAAGAATTCCAAAAAGTAGTGTAAAATTAGTGGTGGTGTTAGTGAAAACTAAAAAAAAAATCAGAAAAAGGGACAAAAATGTCAAATTTTGGTCAGTTTTTGACTCGGGGGGACAACACAAGGGTTAATAAGGCGGTGGGCTAGGGGAAGGGTTAAGAAAGAGTGGCATCCAGTTGGTATAACACAGTTCTTTTTTCACCCTAAATAGTAAAGATGACGCAGTACATGGCACCATGTGGGGCAGCAGGTCCGATTTCCCCCAACAGCCTTCAACTGGGAAATACTCTAGTACAAGTACCTGGAAATTTTACAGCCTACTGGGTAAATGTACTTAGTACCATGCAAAGAAATCGCCTATCTGAGTCAGTTTATGACTTGACTTCATAGTCCTATAGTATATCTTGGATAGAATATAATACCCTATAATGGTTTTATTTTGTAGGGGTATCCATTTATTCAACCATACACACCACATGTTTCTATGGAATGGTGCATTTAAGAACAGCCTGAAACCTGCTTCAGTATGGGCCCTTCACTTCCATCTCTCGCCTGTTGATGTCACTCTTGCTCCACTGCTCTGCTCTAACCCACCCCCCCCCCCCCCCCCAAACACACACATACACACACACACACACACCCGGATGGATGACTTCACCGTTCTGCCTGGGTTTCCTTTATGATCCCGGGATCTCCCACTTCCCTCACCAGACATCAGCCCTCCACGCAGGCGAACACAACCCCTCTCTGCCCCTCTCTCTCCCTGCAGCTGCAACCCATCCGGAGACCGCGGCGAGACCACAACAAACACCCGGACCTGAGACGCTGGTGGCCCCTTATCCACACCGAGTAACACCCACAAAAGGATCCCGGCAGGAGCAACGCACCAACCGCTGCAGATTGCACCCGCAAAAAAAAAAAAAAAACGGAACTACGGCTTTATTGCGCATTTAAAGCCACTTTTATCTACTTTTTTTTCTCTCCAAATCAACGCTGGTGATCCTCCGTCGTGCCACCATGTCCGAGGTGCTGCCATACAACGAGGGGAAAATGAGCGGCTACGGGGCGGACAGCGAGGTCAGCCAGATGTCCTTTAGTTGCGGACTGCAGGACTCGAGCGCCTTTTACGCTGCGTCGCAGGCGAAAAGACCCCCAAAGCTGGGACAGATCGGCCGAGCCAAGCGAGGTAAAGGATGCTTAAATAAAGACCTGACACCCGGCATGTTGTCACGGTAACTGATGCATGGGCAGAATTATTTACGTGATGGTAAATGTGGGAAATAGTGACTTTTATTGTGATGCTCCACACATTGTTATTCATGTGATATCTTTTCATTAGTGTTATATTATACACATTTGAAAATGCAACACAGGATAGGACAGGAGGACATTTCATTTGTTTATATATACATGCACGAAACGTGTCCTCCATGTAAGGACACACCCCATGCTGTACCAATCCAAACAATAGGTTTCCACCGTGAGGATAACGAGCGAGGCTCGTCGCCGTTCCCGGGAATGAGTTGTTTTTTACAAAATGCGCGTACCCGAGGTCGTGGATTTGCAATAGTGCTTTAATGTACTGTGTTAATGTATTCACCTGCAACACGCACTACTGGCACATTTTCTCTTATTTGCAAAAGCTTTATTTAGTGCGCCATTTCCCCATCCACTATAGGCCCATACATTAAAATTATAAAAAAAAATATATCCACAATGAAGTCATTATATAGACATGTCCTGCTGTCCTGGTCTCATTGTCCTCTCCGCTTGTCTCTCCACAGTGGTCATCGAGGACGACCGGATAGACGAGGTCCTGAAGGGGATGACAGACAAGTCTTCACCCGGCGTTTAAACGTGACCCGACGCCTTGCGGACTTTTTTTCATTTTGATGACCGAATTTGAAGCACTTGAAGCGGCTGTGCATGTTCGAGGACTGCGGGAGAAAAGCGACGGCACGAAGCGAAGCTGGGGTGACTGACGAAAAGGCAAAATGGGGGAGGGGGGTGAAGGGGGGGGGGGGGGGGGGGGGGGGGGGGGGGGGGGGGGGGAATGGAGAAGGCTAAAGGAAGGGAAATGTGGAAGAAAGTGATAAAGAAAGAAAGAAGTGGAGAGCTCTGGAAAAGACCAAGACTTATCATGGGATTGCTGGCAATTCTCCAAAACGAATCCCGATTTTCCTGTTGAGATGGCGGACTCCGAGTCTCAACCTGTGCTTTAATGATGGATGAACTTGTCATTACTTCATCTCTTCTTCCTTCCCAACCGCGCTGTAAGCAACACAATACTGCAAGTGGAGGCGGATGCTAAAAATCCCAGCCCTATTTCAATGAATTGTACAGTACAGTAGGTAGGCTATACCCTCCCTTACCCTCCCCCCAACCCCCTCCCCCCTTTCCTTTAGGCTTGGCTTTGTTGATCCAGCAAGCGACGGTGCATTCAAGGGAGCTGTCCTTTCAGCACTGGTCCAATGCATTCCTGTTGCTGCTAACCCAACCATTGAGTCTGCTATAGAAGAGACCCATTGTATGTAAAAAACATATATATCCGAGGATGGTGCAATGTTAATATGTTCTGTAGTAGAAGCCCTGTTTGTTTTTGGCCCTTAAAGAGCATTAGGGTGCAGATTAAAGCTGAACCACAGGCAACATTCTTCTTCTTCTTCTTCTTCTTCTTCTTCTTGCGTCACCCATCGGTGGTGAAAGGTGCAGCTTAGCACCTTCTTGTAGCTGCTTTACACCTGCACATGTCTCCCCCCCCTCCCTCCCCCCCTCACTATTTCTTCTATTTCTATTTTTTTTTTGCATTTTCAAATGCTCAGATATCTACAGAGGCCAGCAAAGTTGTGGAGATTGCAGTAACTGTTGAAAATAATCGTCATGAAATTGATTGAAAAAAATGACATTTCCATTATTCGGTTGTTTCAATTTTGCAGATTATTCGTTGTTTCGTCCTCCACGTGTTTTTTCTCCACCTCTTTGCATGAACTTTCACTCCGGTGCCAACGCGGGTGCCACTTCTCTTACCTTGGCACGCTTCTTTTTAACAAAAGAAAGTCATATTTGTATTTTTATATCTAAATCTTTGTTATTTAAATGATATGCTAAGTCTATCGTCTTACAATTCATCAACAAAAATACTTCTACTTCAGAGAGGATATACAGAATGAGACGAGGCTTCGTGGAGGAAGCTGTGTAAGATTTCGGTGGACTGGTTTCATTCTATATCAGCGGTCGGGCGTTTTTTAAAGACTAACTGAATGTGTCTGGGGTTTTTTGCACACATCAATGTTAAACTATTATTAAGAAATCGTATACTGTGACTTGAGCTTCGTTGATGAATTTGTTAGAAAATCGCAGTTTTAGAGTATATTGCACTGTTTACGAGTATCCTCAAATAACACGCTGTTATTTGACCGATTTTGGACATTACAGTTTTTTTTCAATTTTTTTTTTCATTTTGTTTATTTTGTACCATTACTTTATAGAAACTGGATATGGTTTGTTGTGCATGAAACCTTAATATTTTCAACAATGAAACATCATTTTACGAAGCAAAAAAAGCAGCAAAAATGTCATGACATTCTAAGAATGAGTCATTGTATATTATGATGCCATTTTCACTGTATTTGGTGAATTAATAAATGGTAAAAGGACATGTTAGTGTGATTCTTTGGTATGGCTTTTGATATATATATATATAT
>NC_045744.1:4295725-4296991 GCF_008692095.1 Etheostoma spectabile
ATATATATATATATATATATATATATCTTTTTGACTCAGTAGCCTTGACCTCTGCTGGGTAAATAACAGTAAATACTGATCCTTAATTTAAGAGCGGGTAAGGAACAGTCATCCATCTGTTAAGCTGTTAAACAGCTCCATGCCGGACTATACTAGTGCCACTTGAACCACAGAGCCACGTGATCATCTATCAGCGTCTACAAGGTGTCATGCAGTGGCTGTCACGCACAGCCTATAGTAGGCCAGTACTCTTTTACCAATAAAACCTAAATGATGCACAGAAGTCAACAACTCTATAGTCAAGATTTACACTACATACCACCATAATATCTATAACTGGACCATTGAACCAATTAGGGCCTGTTACTTTCTGCTTATGGTGACAACACATGAGCTCTGAACCATTAACCACTTTACTCTTCTTTTGCCAGTAGTATCCTCTCACATAATACATACTGTTCTACTTTGTCCTAAGCATGACCGTTCAGCAACAACCGTTTACATTAACAACCATGAAATGTATGATTTAACCCCTGCTTTCTATTCTGACACATCACACTCCACTGTCATGGTGGCCTTTTCAGATTTACTCATTAACATTGTTGTGGAAACAAAATAAGTATGGAATCTAAATGCACACTTCCTGCATTACTGCATCACTTCAAATACTTAGTTACTCCTCAAGAAAACTAGTGTTTACATGAAATAAAAACAATAAATCGTTGAGACCATTCAGCAAAGCACACTGGGTAATAACAAATTCAACACGTGAACCGGTTGCTACGGACTCGTCACTAGGCTTCTTCAGTCATTGTTTTAGTGTTACTTTGGGAGCTTCCATGCTACCACTCCTTCCTTCTCAAATGACTTGACAACGCTGTCGTTAGCACAATTTTACAAATAATTACCGGGACCTAAAAGGATATTTGAGTCGGGTGTTGCTGCAGCCTGGACACCTCCCGTCTCATAACCTCCCAGCTGCGTACTGTCCGCGAGCTTCGGCTTTTCAAAATAAAAGCTTGCGTCTGGTCTGCTATGTTTTCGTACGTTGGTGTTTTTGAACTACGGCAATCATGCTAATTTCAGCAATGTCTTAGTTACAAAACGATGGAACTAGCAAAGCAGTTTTGTGTTTATATGTGCGGGCGGGATTTATCAAAGACAGTTAAAGAAATGGACCAACGGATCCCACTGGCTGAGCATTACTGCGCAGCCTCCAACTGAGCTTCACGACGTAGATGTGACGTGAGCAACCTGTCTGAAAGT
>NC_045744.1:4297001-4297113 GCF_008692095.1 Etheostoma spectabile
CTGGTAGCTGTGCAAGAGAAATCTCAATCATTCCCATTCAGCAGAGACTGAGACCCGGCTAACAATTTTTGGTTCCCAGAACGTTCTGAGAACGTTCGTTTTTGGTTGTGGG
>NC_045744.1:4297123-4297255 GCF_008692095.1 Etheostoma spectabile
GAAGGTTTGTTTTGGTTGTAGTTTGGTTGTCTGTTGGTTAATTGGAAGGTTTTCTAACGTTCCGGGAACGTTTGTTTTTGGTTACAGGGAACGTTCTCGGAACGTTCCCCTAACGTTCTCTAAAAGTTACAA
>NC_045744.1:4297265-4297548 GCF_008692095.1 Etheostoma spectabile
ACGTTAGGCGAACGTTCCGAAAACGTTGCAACCTTTAGCGAACATTAGGGGAACGTTAAGAAAACCTTCCAATATACCTATACCTACTCGAGTAGGTATATGTAGGGTGATAACATATGCACAGGCATAATTATTTCTAACTAACATGCTAGTTAACATTACTAATTAAACCTAAACAGCTAATGTAAGTCCAAACTAAATGCCAGCTCACCCTGTACTATATGGTGATTCCTCCACTGTGCGACAGTAAGCCGCGTGTTAGCCTATTTTTACAAAAACGTCT
>NC_045744.1:4297558-4298786 GCF_008692095.1 Etheostoma spectabile
CCATAACGTGAGCTACAAGGTAATGGAGCCTTTTGCACATTGTCATGTTTCTTTAGAAAAAAACCACGGACAAATAGAGTCTTTACACGCTTCAGATGTAAAGTTATTCAATGTCAAAGTGACGTTAATATGAACGGCAGTCAAGGAAATGCTAACGGCGGGTAATGGCTAGGTAGCATCAAAATGGCGCCATATGAGCATCACTTAGAGAGGAGAGGCTTACCCCCCTTGGGATTTATTCACTTTGGGAAACAGCACGGTCTCTGGCTGACTAAAGGTGAAAGGGAAGGACCCATCTACTAGCAATTGGGGGGGGGGGAGCTACATGGAAAGATATGCCAGTTGTTATTCTGTCTTTCAAAACATAAATATGTGAATTTCTGTTTTTGTTGTTGTAGCAAATCAGAATTTTAGTTATGTTTTTAACATTAGCTTAGCACTCCACATTCCTTCCAAGCCCCCCCACACTGCACTGGTAGTACGCAAATCTGCACAGCATCAATAGAAATCCATTTCCTTGTGAGCATTTTCCTGGAAATCACGCTACACATTTGACAGATATTCACTCTAATTTGTTTGTCGTTAGGAAAAAAACATGTACAGTATCAGGACACATCTATAAATAGCTATGTTCCTACGACGACAACGACGCTGATCCTTGTATCTGGATTGCACTTCACTCTAATAACAGAACATCAACATCAGTTTAGCCGACCACATTCCCATCAGAGAGATTATTGACTGTCCTGATAACATCAGCACTGCACTGAATGAACACATAGTGCTATCGATCCCATTGTTGTTGTTGTGGATGTCGCCTGTGTGCGTGTGTCTGCCGTCCTGTGGAACTACACCTCTCACAGTAATGGGCGGCCCTGGAAAGCCAGAACTGGGCACACAGATTTTGGACATATTGAATTATTTAAGCTCTGCTCCACGCCTCTTCCTGTAACATTACTTGTCCTTCAGTGTCATACATTTTGCAAGATGAGTTGTATTTTTACCTTTTTTCAGAGTACTAAAGGATATTCCTAAACCAAAATACGTCTGGAAATTTGAGAGACAATAGGCTTAACCCTTGTGTTGTCCCCCCCGGGTCAAAAACGGACAGAAATGGGACATTTTCGTCCCTTTTACAGACTTTTTTTTTTTTTTAGTTTTCACTATAACACCACCTAACTTGCACTAGTTTTAAACTACTTTTTGGAATTCATGGTCAATAACCCTC
>NC_045744.1:4298796-4298998 GCF_008692095.1 Etheostoma spectabile
AATTATACCTAATATTTGAGTTAAAAAAGCAGATTATTTTGACTAAAAGTTAAGATCAGAGGAACATCCAGATGAGTTTCGTCAGGAATGAAAGTAATCAATTGTATTTGCAAAGAGCGTTGTAAGGAATCTAATCCTTTTTTTGTGGTAATTTGGTTAAAAAGAAACCCATATTTTAGATATAGACATTTTTTAAAGGGGT
>NC_045744.1:4299008-4299884 GCF_008692095.1 Etheostoma spectabile
CCGAGGACAACAGGAGGGTTAACTACCGAAGAGGATTAGGGCCACATGTGAAAAATGTATTTGAGTTCTGAGTTTAGAGTCACAATTCTGAGTTTAAAGTCAATCAGAGTCGGAGAATTCGGACTTTAATCAAAGAATTCGGACTTTCCCCCCAGAATTCGGAATTTAAAGTCACAATTATGGTTTTATTTTGAAACATGGATGCTTCACAAACATCTTTAACCCGGCAGCACAGAACATCTATACAATCCCAGTTTCAAGGTGAGCACCCATGATAAATGTCAGCAATTTTAGCATGCGACCAAATGTGAAGTATGGTCACAATCTCCCCTTCTGTTCCTGAGTTAAGGTGTTAAAAAAGGCCCAGAAAAGAGTTTTTTTTTTTTTTTTGCATTACGGTGTCACAGCGAGGTTGACCTTTGATCCTTTGGATATAAAATGTCATAACGTCTTCATTTTACCCTGTTAGACATTTGTATGAAATCTTTGTCATAACTAGCATAGGAATTCTTGAGTTATGGTTTGACCATTGCATTGATGAGAATGGGTCGGATGGACATACAACCCAAAAATATGATGAAGACGGCGTGGAGGTAAAAAAAAACCTCCACTAGGAGAGATCAAAACCAGCAAAAATGTATCCTACAGTGGGGCTCGAAAGTTTGGACACCCCAGGTAAAAATGTGTATTAACGTGCATAAAAAAGCCAAGACAAGATGGAAACATCTCCAAAAGGCATTAAATGACAGATTAGACATTTGTATAGTATGTCACAAGTCACAAGTTAGTTTTTATTTCCATCATTTACGCTTTCAAAATAACAGAAAACAACTCGATGCCATCTTTGAAAAAGCTGAAGTTAAACAGAGGATGGCT
>NC_045744.1:4299894-4303338 GCF_008692095.1 Etheostoma spectabile
GATAATGATCCTAAACACACCTCAAAATCCATGATTGATTACATTCAATTCAATTCAATTTTATTTATAGTATCAATTCATAACAAGAGTTATCTCAAGACACTATACAGATAGACCACACTCCAGAATTTACAAGGACCCAACAGTTCTAGTAGTCTCCTCCAGAGCAAGCAACAGTGCGACATCAAGAGTCGTAAACTGAAGGTTTTGCCATGGCCTTCACAATCTCCTGACGTCGACATAATTGAAAATCTATCTACAAGGTATAAACTCTGCAGGGTGCCCAAACGTTTGCAGACGCCTTTTTTTTGTTTTCTTTTATTTTGAAAGTGTAAATGATGGAAATTAAAATCTTTTTGTGACATATTATACAAGTGTCTAATTGGCTTCTTTATGCACATTAATACAAATGTTTACCTGGGGTGCCCAAACTTTCGAACTCTACTGTACCGACATGTATGTGTTGCCAAAGTGCCTCGGGGTTCCATTGCTGTCCACAAACATTGGATGAAATATTGATTCATTACAACTAAAGTCTGCATATTTCAATCTTAAAAACTCTTAGAAACTCTGTATTATATACTCAAGAATGCTGTTGTGTGTTTACACTGCTTTGCAACTTTAGTTAACGCTAAGAAGAAGCATCTGCAAACTGTATACGTAATGATTCAAAATGTATTTATTCAGATCTGTCCTTTAATTCATCACCTATCTGTATCAGGCTTTGGCTCCAACTACTAAGTAAAAAAAAAAAAGGATAACTTCAGAACTTTAAATTCTAATGTGGGATGTCTGACTGAAATATCTCAGGCAACAACTAATAAGCTACTGCTCTCTGATAAGACATATATTCAGTTTCCATTTTCCAAATGCCAGGGTCAGCGGTGAGCTGACTGTGTGCTGGAGCTGTAGATGTAACCCTGGTGGCTCATATGTCCCGACCTGGCAGAAGGGCTGGGGGGTGCAGGCCACACTGGGCCGACACAGACGTGCCGTAGATGCCTCCCCAGTCACTGGAAAGACTGGATGGAAACACAAGCATGACAGACATGTGGACGTTTGTGTGCAACACAAACAACATGTTAAAGCAGACTGCTGTAAAGTTCCATTGTACTGTTATCTCTCACGTACACGACACACACACACAACTCACAGCACAGGGTCAAACTGCGCGTGTGCAATGAGGACAAAGAGCTTTGATCTGATTCCACTTTCGTCCGATCCTGAGTGGACGTCCATTAATATTCCTCCTCCGATTACATAAGCCTGCCATTCCGTGTATTATACCATTATGCTGCCCCAAGGCCAAGGGAGATGGGCAGATGTACAACGCTTTCTCTTAGTTGTCACTAAATCTACTGCAGATTGGCATCCACTGACAAGAAAAGCTGCTTATTCCCTCCATCTCCATCCCACCTATACCTGGCTACACTGGCTGTAGGTTACCGCTTGGTATTACTTCCATAATTCATATCTGTTACAATAAAGTTGTAAGCAGTGAAATCTCTACAAAAGCTATTATTCAATCTCAAATTGGAATAATTTTTGACTACCTGAAAGGGTAAACCTATGTAGTATTTAACAAGGAAAAGGGAATTTTTAGAAAAAACACAGACAAGTGAACAAATCTGTGTGTAAGAAATTGATATTTCATTCTCCCCCTAAGCAACTTAGATGTACTGTATAAAGTTGGTGACCACAGATTTAAACCACTTTGTATTGAGTGAAAATTAAAAGGAACCTTTCATTTTAGTCGAAATAATTCCTAATTTCTGCTTTTCTAACTCAAACATTAGGTATCATTTCCTATAAATGAGGTTTATTGACCATAAATTCCAAAAATAACTGTAAAACTAAAGTTAATGTTAGTGTTACATAGTGATGAAAATGTCAAAAAAAGTGACACAAATTTTAAAAAAGCATCAAAAATGTTACAAAAAGACAAAAACGTAAGAAAAAGTAAAAAAAAAAAAAAACTTCAATAAAAAGCATCAACAAAAGTGTTGATTTTCAATTTTGACGGGAAGACAACACGAGGGTTAAAACCTGCTAAGTAAATGCAGCTAAGCTAGCATTAGCGCTGCTAACGAGCTAATCTGCTAGCATGTAGCCCGCCACCTGGATCACTGCAGGTATTGGCTTTGTGAAAATGTACAATATTAAGGAAATAAAAGGTAAGTATAATAATGGAAGTTTTATTTTCATGAATACTCAGAATGGATATTATTCAGTCCTATTTTCAAGGGAAATTAGGCTTCAGTTTATGTCTCGCAGATTCATAATTTTTTAAATTTGCCTTTGTTTCATATTCCAAATAAGTTTGACCAACCCAGGGGAGAGTTCAAAACCCACGATCGTCTGAATGCTCATTTCTTTTACCCTTTTGGATTCATTTTTATTATGGCTACTTGCTGGTAATAGCATTATATTTTCCTGTTCTCCATCCGTCTGTCAGGAAGATACACCTAATACCTTTTATATGATATATTATACGCTTTATAGGCCTGTAGTCTTGACTGCATATTAAACAAGTCTGCACAGACACAGATGTAAACTGCCACTTCACTGGTAATTCTAGTTAACATTGCTGCATTCCCAGAGCTCTGAAAATAACCTAGCACAAAAAAAAACTACAAAAACAGGACCTTGGTTGCAAGAAACCAGAATAGCAGGCAGGCGGTTCAATGTAAACAGGCGGTTCAATGTAAACAGGCAGTAGTGCTGCGTCGAGATTCGGTTTGAAACAAGAGCACAATGAGGCAGATCAAACCCGGAGGTGTTCGGTTAAAGCAAGCAGTAAACCTTTTGAATCGCATGTGCCCTCACAAAACACCCACGCATCAAAGCATCGGAGCCAATCGATGCAGACAGAGAGGGCAGAGTGGTGGAGTGGTGAGAAGAGGGACTGAGAGAGTGAAAGAGGGACAGAAAAAAAAAACCCCGAGAGAAAGGCATTGAGCGCGCAGCAGATTAGGGTTGTTGCTGCCCCTCGGGCAACATGCATGGAGGACAATTAGCAGCAGGAGGGAAAGATTCTGACACACACACAGACAGACAGACACACACACACCTCTGCATTAGGCCCATGCCCTGCTCTGTGGTTACATAACTTGAGTCCAGTCTAGTTAAATCTCCCTGTCAGGCTCTGCCATCGCAGGTCAGTCAGCCCCACAAAGGGAGCTGAAAGCCAACTAGACCAAAATAACAACTGCTGCTATAATTTCAATATATTCACTTATTGCAGGACTAAACTACACTGAACACAGTTATAAATGCAACTGTTTTAAGACTTTTTCTGTGTACACAAAAGGCTTATTCCTCTCAAATATTGTTCACAAATCTGTCCATCCACCTCATCCATGGGTTCATGGAGGTCATCCGTGAAGAGAACACCTCTCTAAAGTGCCAGACGCAGTGTTGCCAGATCTTGCGAGACAAATACGC
>NC_045744.1:4303348-4307758 GCF_008692095.1 Etheostoma spectabile
ACCAGGCCTGTGAAAACAAGCCCAAAATAAGCGACTTTTTCTCCGGAGCCCCCCTAAGATCCTGGAAGAGAAAAATAAATCAAACTGTGTTCAAACACGGTTTTACAATCGGTTTTAGGCTAGAGTTTATTCATTTTCTCCCCCTGAGCTTCAGGACAATGACCACAGGAGTAAGGAGTTAAACCACCTTTTGACATTATTTAACATTAGAAAACTGATGGGATTTGAAATATAGACACTTTTTCACAGTGATTTTGTGTTGTTCTTGTTCCCCACGACGGGTTGAATCCATTCTTTTCCTCCTTTCTCTTTCTCCCAGTCTTTGTTATACTTCTTCCCGTATTTCAGCCACTTTATCCCGGGCATTTATTCCTCCAAAAACTCTCCTACAGTCCACTCACCATCAGTCGCTACTCGCGCATTTTCCTAACCAGAAAACAACGGACTGCCCTGCTCTGCTTCTGATTGGCTGATACTCGTTTCCATCTGGGTCAGAACCAATTAGAAGCAGGAAGTGGGTGGGAAATAACGCTGCTGTCTATAGTGTTTATGGGGAAAGGGGCGGGATCGAGCGAACCGGCAAGAACAAGCCCAAATAAGCAACTACACTTTAGTGACAAGCCCAAAAAAAGACTACCAATATTTGTAAGCGACTTTACAAAAAAACAAGCCCAAAGTCGCTTAGAATAAGCGGACTTGGCAACACTGGCCAGACGCCATCGAAAGTCGGTTACGACGACAACAAACTGGTTTACTGACTGGTGTTTGGACCCCCCACCCCCAATACAATAAAACTGCACATTTTAGAGTGGCCTTTTATTGTGGCCCGCCTAAAGCACACCTGTGCAATAATCCTGCTGTCTGATCAGCATCTCGATACGCCACACCTGTGAGGTGGATGGATCATCTCGGCAAAGGAGAAGTGCTCACTAACACAGATTTAGACAGAAGAATGCACTATCAGAGCACTAGTTGAGAGAAATAAGCCTTTTGTGTGCATAGAAAAAGTCTTGAGGGCAAAAACAAGTGTTTACAATTTTGTTTAGTGTAAGTCCAACTAAGGAAAAAAGGGGGGGGGGTGGGGGGGGGGTTAACTCAATCCAAATAACTCTCTAACAAATGTTTTTATGTCCCAGTGGTGCGGTGGAGCTGTTCTGCACCACCTATTGTCGATATCAAACCCACTGCCACTTACATAACAGCCCTCCTGTCTTCCGCCCTGCCATGCTAAATAGGTGCCAGGCTGTTTTTTTAATTTTTGTATTCAGGTAGTCACCCAATTGTCACCATGGAAACCACATTATGGTCAGAGTGGGTGAGACGACACCACTGACAGTGATACGTTTCAATTTGTGCAGTGTATTTTGACATAGTATTTTTTTTTTTTATCATTCTATTCTCAACAGATTGAGATTAAAAGTGCATTCTTGACTTCGGAACCAGTTTTATACAATCCCACCACATAACTGCCCATATACTGTAACACAAAGCTTAACAAGCGCGGCAACAGCAACTAACGTGGGTGGGGTTCAGCCAACAGTTAATGCCGTGACAAATGGGCTTACTCCGCCTGCTGGGGAAGATCGCGTTATGGGGTCAAAAGCTCCAGAACGGCTACTTAATAGCGCTGGTGGTCATTTTGGTCAACATCAAAGTTAAAGTTGAACAAACTACCGCATTACGCCAGCAGACAATCACGGAACGAGAGAAGAGCCATCTGAAAAATCACACCCCCTTTCTTTTCTCCAAGTCTTAAAAATAGGCGGTAATTAGATCTCAGTGGAGAATTAAAAATAAATGATTTCTACTTTATCAATGTGCCCCCCCCTCCCCCCCTCATGCAGTCACCAGCCTTCCTGCCTGTCTGCATGCCTGGCTCTCTCTCTCCCTCACTCTTCTGCTCTGGTCTAAATTTAAGCGGCAGAACGCACAGGACCCGAGACTCATCTCATGTTTCCTCAGCAAATAACGCGCGGGGTTGGTTTATTACTTATTTGTACGATACGTGTGCACGTGCCCACACGCAGCGCCGTCGCGCTTGACAGGCGTGTCAAACTATACATATCTCCATTAGCAGCTTTTGTCTGGAATCTAAAGCAAATATGGGACGCAGATGCAGACAACCCCAACAGAAGGGAAGACTCTGACTGACATATTAATAGACTTTAACACTGACTTTACATGCAGGCCAGCGCTGCTGTTATGTACCTTGTCTAGACATGCCAGTTTGTCTTGCAAATGGCACGACACTGGCAGGCTTGTGCTGCACCACAGAATCCGAGACTGTTGAATCTTTCTGATACACAGTCAGACGGAATAGTTGAGGCCACTGGGGTGTAAAATGGATCTATAAAAGATGAAAGTTTCTAATATGAACTGCACTAGAACAGGAGCTAATGGTAGCAACTTCAGAAAATCACGACACGAACGGAAACATCGCTCCATTGCGATAACAAACTGACTGTATAAACAATGCAATCATGTCAAAACATATAGAAAACAATGTTTGTGTACAGTGGTGCTCATATGTTTACATGCCCATGCTTAAGTTGACTAAAAAGAGGAATAAAAAAAATCATGTTTTGGAAATTTTATGAAAATCTTAATGGCTTAATTAAAAATGAAGCAAAATCCAACCTTTAAGGACGGCAATTTTCTTTGTGAATGAATAATGTATTGTAAATAATTAAATGTTCTTCCTTAAAATACAGGGGGCATAAGTATACACCCCCCTATGTTAACATACAGGGGTATAAGTATACACCCCCCTATGTTAAAATACAGGGGCATAAGTATACACCCCCTATGTTAAAATACGCATAAGTATACACCCCCCTATGTTAAATACAGGAGCATAAGTATACACACACCCTATGTTAAAATACAGGGGCATAAGTATAAACCCCTATGTTAAAATCAGGGGCATAAGTATACACACCCTATGTTAAAATCCACGGGGCATAAGTATACACCCCTATGTTAAAATACAGGGGCATAAGTATACACCCCTATGTAAAATACAGGGGCATAAGTATACACACCCCTATGTTAAACATACAGGGGCTAGTATTCACCCCTATGTTAAAATACAGGGGCATAAGTATAACCCCCTATGTTAACATACAGGGCATAAGTATAACACCCTATGTAAAATACAGGGGCATAAGTATACACCCCCCTATGTTAAATACAGGGCATAATATACACACCCCTATGTTAACATACAGGGGCATAAGATACACACACCTATGTTAAAATACAGGGGCAAAGTATACACCCCTATGTTAAAATACAGGGGATAAGTATACACCCCTATGGTAAAATACAGGGGCAAAGTATACACCCCCTATGTTAAAATACAGGGGCATAAGTATACACCACCCCCTATGTTAAAATACAGGGCATAAGTATACACCACCCTATGTTAAAATACAGGAGCATAAGTATACACACCCTATGAAAATACAGGGGCATAAGTTACACACCCTATGTTAAAATACAGGGGATATATAACACCCCCTATGTTAAAATCCAGGGGCATAAGTATACACCCCTATGTTAAATACAGGGGCATAAGTATACAACCCCCTATGTTAAATACAGGGGCATAAGTATAAACACCTATGTAACATACAGGGGCATAAGTATTCACCCCTATGTTAAAATACAGGGGCATAAGTATACAACCCCCCCTATGTTAACATACAGGGGCATAAGTATACACCCCTATGTAAAATACAGGGGCATAAGTATACACCCCCTATGTTAAAATACAGGGGCATAAGTATTACACACCCCTATGTTAACATACAGGGCATAAGTATACACACCCCTATGTTAAATACAGGGGCATAAGTTACACCCCTATGTTAAAATACAGGGGCATAAGTATACACCCTATGTTAAAATACAGGGGCATAAGTATACACCCCCCTATGTTAAAATACAGGGGCATAAGTATACACACCCCTATGTTAAAATACAAGGGCATAAGATACACCCACCCCTAGTGTTAAAATAGGGGCATAAGTATACACCTATGTAAAATAAGGGGCATAGTATACACCCCCTATGTTAAAAACAGGGGCATAAGTATAAACAACCCTATGTTAAATACAGGGGCATAAGTATACACACCCCTATGTTAACATACAGGGGCATAAGTATACACACCCCTATGTTAAATACAGGGCTAGTATACACCCCTATGTTAAAAATACAGGGGACATAGTATACACCACCTAGTGTAAAATAAAGGGGCATAAGTATACACCCCCCTATGTTAAAATACAGGGGCATAAGTATACACACCCCTATGTTAAAATACAGGGACCTAAGTATACAAACCCCTATGTTAAATTCCCATAGAGGCGGGCAGATTTTTATTTTTAAAGGCCAGTTATTTCATGG
>NC_045744.1:4307768-4310016 GCF_008692095.1 Etheostoma spectabile
TATGCATCCTGATAAAGTTCTCTTGGCCTTTGGAATTCAAATAGCCCCCCCACCCCCTCCCCCATCATCACACACCCTTCACCATACCTAGAGATTGGAAATTTGTCTATGCTGATCCATGAAATAACTGGCCATTAAAAATAAAAATGTGCCTGCTTCTATGGGAATTTAACATAAGGGGGGGGTGTATATTTATGCCCCCTGTATTTTAAAAGAAGAACATTTATTTATTTACAATACGTTATTCATTCACTAAGAAAATTGGTGTTCTTAAAGGTTGGATTTTACCTCATTTTTTAATTAAGATAAATTTAAAAAAAATGATTTTTTTTAGTCCTCTTTTTAGTCAACTTAAGCATGGGCATGTACACCTTTGAGCACCACTGTAAGACATTTGTTTGTGTATTGAGTGGATGTGGCTCTGTATTATGCGAGTGACATTTTTGTTGTAACATTATGAGGTAAGTGGTGGGTCAAGGGACAAGGCCAGTTTTGGGTAATGTATACATTTTCATACACGTAGGTGACTTTCTGTCAAGAACACTAAAATATTGGCTGGTCCCACCACTGTAATATAGCTAGGTTTTTAAATACAGTGCACAAGTAAGATGGGTCGTTTGCTTGAGTTTTTGATTTCCAAAAGATATGATTATTTATGGTACATTTTTCTTCTTAACCCTTGTATTGTCTTCACTTTCAGGACCCTCTCTTATCCCTCGGGTCCCTACTCCGTCTGTGGTCATGTCCGGAATAATTTAGGGAATTGAGTCAGGAATACATGTTTATTACAGAAAATAAGGTAAGGCCATTGATTTTTAGATTAAAAAAAATGCAACTTTTTCTTCTTGTAAAAATTTGAAATCGGTCAATTTGACCCAAATACAATGTAAGGGTTAATCTATGTTATTTGGCACAACCACTCCAACCCCCCCCCCCCTTGTTTAGAGAAACAACGTGTCTATGTAAAGGATGCAAATAGTCTATTCATGTAAATAGGTGTCACACATTTTCTTTTAATTAGTTTCAAAACTGATTTTGTTCCAGGTTATACGTTACTGTATCAAGTTTTACTTTGGGAATGTAACAACTGTATCGCGACATACAATGAATTTTTAAATCATCTGGTAAGTTAAAAAAACAGACAACTTTCTTTGCTACTATGACAGAATATGTCATATGTAACATTATGGATTTTAATTTGTAGTCATTTCCCTGGTGGTGCGTAGTCTGAATCCATTCCCAAAGAGGTCTAAGTTTACATTTCCATTGCTATGTTTTGGTTTTTAACAAAGCCAAAAAACGATCTGTGTATAAAATAAAATAATAAAAAGGTATTGGGCATTTTTAGGCCTTTATTTATTTAGACATGGGAGAAAGAGGGGGGGGGGAACGACATGAATCAAAAGGACGGAGTCAAACCCGCGGCTGCATGCTCCACCAGGTGAGGTACTCAGGCGCCGATATTGGCTTTTAAACCATAACGTAGCAATGTAAACGTAGCCTAAATGAACATCTATGCCCAGAGCATAACTACTAAAATATATAATTCCTTACCTAATCCCATTAAAACGGTGATGTAGACATTTTGAGTAACAGAGGACGTTTCTGTTGGATTCGCGAGGGTGGAGAAGTTTGAGTTTCTGAAGTCATTATCGCAGTTTTTTCTTTTAAGATTCCTTTAGATAATCTAGTGAAATATTAAATGAAATCGATGTGAGACAGGAAGTCTTCCTTGTCTTCATCTTGTGTTGCGGCGACGCCGGTAGGTGTGGATTTGGTGTCCTCCAGGTGCTTTTTCTCCACAGCTGCATCTTCTGGGCTAAGCTCCTCTCCTTTGGTCATAACATACACAAAATATTGGAAGCCTTCTCCATAGCTGTACTTCCTAATGGACCAGTTGTACTCTGTGCGAGCGTAGAGGCGTTTCCTGAATAAGGGTTGGGCGAAGGTTACGGAGACAAACCGTCCTCCAGGCTTCAGGCAGCGACTGATCTGGGAGAAGAAGAAGAAATGAGGAGAAGAACAGTATTAGAAGAAGTTACCATCAAGACCCACTCCATTTCAATTCCCACCTCTACCACTACTAGAGGTGGTGGAAAAAAAACAGTATAGCACAGTATCGAGATATTTTTAGTGGCAATACTGCGTCGATACACAGGCGCCGAGTATGGATCTTTTAATATATATTATATATGTGGTGGTCAGTTTGTCTGCTTGACAATCCCATTTGGCAGCAATAAAATTGAAG
>NC_045744.1:4310026-4317794 GCF_008692095.1 Etheostoma spectabile
AAAGAGCACAATATACTGTATATTTTTAGCTAAAACAGATGTAAAAGTTTCCATTTAGGAACGTCATTGGAAATTGGGAAAAAATGACAAGTTAGGTTATAAATTGCAATATATCGCAGAATATTGCAATATGTGTTAACCCTTGTGTTGTCTTCCTGTCAACCATGGTCACTTTTTTTCAATAAAATTATCACTTTTTCCAACATTTTTGTCACTTTTTTAATGTTTTGGGTGCTTTTTTTGACGATTTTGGGTTTTTTTTTTCCAAAGATTTTTGATAATTTTAATGTTTTTTTGACAAGAAAAATACTGAAAATGGGTCAATTTGACCCAAGGATAACATAAGGGTTAAAATTGCAATAATATCGTATCATGGCATTAGAATCGTGATGATATCGTATCGGGAGGAGTCTGGTGATTCCCCCCCCCCCACCCCACCCCACCAAACTGCTACCTGAGCAGCCAGAGTTGTTGAATCATTTGTTATCGTTATATGCTGGATAACTTCATATGAAAGCAGCAAGGGTTTTAGGCATTTTTGGTAGTTTTCCTTAAGGAAAGGCAGCACTGCGGGAGATGCAATGTTCTAAATTAAACCCAAAGCTGGGTCACAAAAACTCAGATTATTTGTTTGACAGATAGACGGATACATCTGCCAAGAACCGAATTCCCTCAAATCGGCATCTCCCCATTCAGGCACACGGCTCTGCATTACTGTAAGCCAGAGCAAACGTTAATCAGCGAGCTTTTTAGTCCACAGAGCTGGCTGCGCAGCCATGCAGTCTGATAACACGGTGTGACAGCACGACAAGCGTCAGGGTCCCTTCATATGAATAATTGTCGTTTTGGGGTCCATCAACACTCCAGTGTGTTGATCCTTCGTGAGGTATACACGTGTGCATCAGGACACATGAGCTTCAGGGGAAATGCAGTGCTCAGGCAAACAACAGTACACACAGACAATGTTAAAATTGACCCAAACACAAGCATGCAGAGACACGTTTAGGTTCTACAGAGACAGAAGTGTGTGTGGGAGTGAAGGGACAGAGTCTTCCAGAGCAGTGAGCAACACATATTTTTGTATTTCATACCTCAAACATGCAAACTGGATCGACATATCGTTGTAATGCATCGTTAGAGGATGACTGCAGATGTCATTGCCGGGCAGGGCAAATTAGCAGAGGGACAAAAGATGACACCTCGGATTATTATGGTAGGATAAAATGACTTATGGCTTAACCCTTGGTTGTCTTCCCATCGACCTGCAACTTTGGGTTTTTCTGGGCCAACATTTTGACAATTTGAAGTTTTTTTTCCTTTCGTAGATGTTGTTTCTTCCAATTTTTTTTGTCACTTTTGTTATGTTTTTGTAGTTTGTTTTTACAAGTTTTTTTTTTCTCACATTTACCAATTTTTTTATATCACTTATTTTTAACAAGTTTTTGTCACCTTTTGGCGATTTTTTCCAAAATTTGTTTGGTCACTTTTTTCAGCGTTTAAAAAAAACTAAATGTTTTTGTTGAATTTTTCCTGCATTTTTGAAGCTTTTTACAACATTCTTTGGCGGAAAGGCCCAAAATAATTCTTTTGTAAACGGGTCAATTTAACCCCCGAGGACAACAGGAGGGTTAAAGACCACATACAAAGACGTAATGACTTTCGACATTTGAGACAAGGTGAGTTGAGGCTAACAATGTTCTCTGACCAGCTATGGCTTAAGCTAATATTATCTAGCATTAAGTGGTACCATTTGAAAATATATAAAAAGCAAAATGAATAAGCCCTCAACAATGTTAGCGTGGTAGAACAATTGTGGGATTCAGGATTTGGAAGCCAAACTGTTGTCTTTTAAAATCAGATGTTTCTAATGCTAAAGTTCTGTAATGACTTATTTAGGACCAGAAAAACAAAGTTTGGACCTTGAAATTGACCTTTCAGCTAAGACTTACAAAGCGATGGTTTAATTTTGAAATGTTATATCAGCAATTAACACCATATGGACATCTATTGTTCCAAGGGATCAGTTAACTAAATTAAAACATGTAAGAAACGGTTCTGGAGATATCATTTATAAGCTAAATCATGAGGCCCTAATGCCATACACTGTACATACAGTACATGGATGTAGGAGAAGCTGCTGCGTGGTGTCTATGGACGGCTGGGAAGTGGTGTTGAGCCAAGTGTGACTGTGGCAAAAGCTGGGATGGTAGTTGTGGTCTGTACCCCCCCCCCCCTTTGGACTTTGGAGAGAGGAGACACTCAGAGGATTCATCTCACCAGCGAGTAGCCTGAACATGAATTATTCACTCTCCACTGTGACATGGAGGAGGTAGCGAGAGGAAGAGTGGAGGGGTCGGTGAGTGGGGTGAAATGGGTTATATAATGCACAGCAATGGTAGGAAAAAGCGTTGGGTGATAGGGTAATAAAATAAGGGAGAACATGTCAAAGTTGAAGCCATGAGTCACAAAAAAACGCCTTAACCCTCATGTTGTCCTCGGGTCAAACTGACCCGTTTTCCTATATCAATGTTCTTTTAAATTACCCCAAAATAACATGATTGATTCCACACGACGCTCTTTGGCAAGTACAAATCTCTACTTTCATTAATTTCGGGGCGTCTTATTCAACTTCATAGCATTTGATAAAAACATTGAAGTGGTTTTGAAATAGCATTGAGTAAAAGTTGACATATTCCAATCTGTGATTATCCATCAACATCCATTCCTTTAATTTTAGACGAAATAATTCCTAATTTCTGCTTTTCTAACTCAAGCATTCGGTATAATTTCCTACAAGTGAGGTTCACTGACCCTCAATTCCAAAAAAACTGTAAAACCGAAGTTAATAACTTAGTGTTACGTAGTGTTTAAAGGGAAAAAATGTGAAAAAACGTGTTGAAAAAATGGACAAAAACGTAAGAACAAGTTTAAAACATCGATATAAAGCGTCAACAAAAGTGTTCAATTTTGACGGGAAGACAACACAAGGGTTAACTTCCCGAGGTTGTCCAGACATATCAACTGTTCCTTAACCAAATCATATAGCCAGGTGTTTTTTGCCAAGAAATACCTCAACAGTGAAACTATATGTACATATACAGTACGCTCCTTTCCTTTTCTGTGCTATTTCCCGGAAAGGTAATAGAATCCAGTATGTCCAGTATGTATCCAGTAGGGAACAGAGCTAGCTCCACAGTATAAGCTAACTCCTCGTTTGATCACACCGCCACCTTTTTGGTTTGTTACATACATAAAATCCAACATGTATAAGACATCTTTGGAGTTGTTTAAAGCCATATTTTTTTGGTTTTGACAGCTCTGACCAACTATTACCCAGCTTTAAATGTGTCACTAACATCAGGCAGGACACCCCCCCCCCCGACACTCCCTGGTCCCCACCATCCCCATCAGGCAGACTGAGAACCCCCAGCACACGCACAAAACTCCGGAACCGCTTCTTTCCCAGAGCTGGGCACATATTGCAGAAATCGTACGCATATCCACACGTACAAACGATCGGATTCTTTGCAAAAACTGCCGTGTTTAATGTTTTCTTTTTAGTTATTTATTGAGACAAATATGGACAAATGTGTATGTATGGAAGAATGTATATGTAAATGTGCCAGATGTGCTTAGGTGAGAATGTGCTGTGTGTACTGTATATATTTATATATTTTTTTAAATATATTTTTTAACCTTTTACTGTATGTTACTATTTGGAGAGGATGTCTCCAACAGAATTTTGTTGTACCACTATCTATCTATCTATCTATCTATCTATCTATCTATCTATCTTGGACTTCCCCCCCTTTTCATATTAAACCATCCAGTACCATATTTGTGCTATAAAAAAATACTCAGTAGCTCAGTGGAACTGCATAGATGGGATTTTTTCTTGCTTTTTTTATTTACCCGTACACAGTTGTTTTTTTGTTATCAGTTAAAAAAATATACCAAGTTCAAAACTAACTATGAAATAAGGTGATTCCCGTTTTCCTTTAAAAGTCATTCCGATTGTTTCCTCAAAACATTTGTCAGACCAGTACAGGTGGAGCCCTCCGGAGGCTTTGGTGAGTGAGTAAAGAAGGGGAGCTAACATAGTGCTTTATTCTGACTTCACCCCTTCAGACCGACTTCAGCCGTTATTCATGACACTTCAACGTATGGGTGCAGGCCGTGTACCTGTGCAGTGTAACTTCAGAGCCTTAAGTCTCGGCGATTAGAGGACTGACGTCACTGCAACCCAAGACCACACTGAAGTACAGCAAACAGCTCGGCTAGAATCGTGACTGCTTGGAAGCTAGGTTGGCATCGGAAGGCGGCTGATCTGAAAATTCTATTGTTTTTAACCCTCACGTTGTCCTCGGGTCAAATTGACCCGTTTTCCTCTATCAATGTTCTTTTTAATTCCCCAAAATAACATGATTGATTCCACACAACGCTCTTTGACAAGTACAAATCTCTACTTTCATTCATTTTGGGGCGTCTTATTCAATTCAATTTCAAAAGTGTTTTTGAAATATTATTGAGTAAAAGTTGACATATTCCAGTCTGTGATTATCCATCAACATCCATTCCTTTAATTTTAGTCTAAATAATTCCTAATTTCTGCTTTTCTAACGCAAACATTAGGTATAATTTCCTGTAAATGAGGTTTGTTGACCATAAATTCCAAAAATAAATTGTAAAACTAAAGTTAATAAAATAGTGTTACGTAGTGTTAAATGTCAAAAAAAGTGACAAAAATTGAAAAAAAAACATCCAGGTGTTGAAAAAAAAGAGACAAAAACGTAAGAAAATGTTAAAAACGTCGATTTTCAATTTTGACATGGGCAACACAAGGGTTAAGACCATCTTTAACAAACTGACACAGGGTCACACACCGCCCCATTACCCCATCTTACTTTTTGTGTTTGCGGGAGACATCACTGACGGAGATTCTCACGCTCACCATGGGCACGCATGTATGCATTTCACAGGAAATCCTTATGAGGTGGAGGATGATGCATTGAGTGTGATGAGTCATATCCATACACATTGCTGTATATCAGCAGGCGAACTAGGAGAACAGCTCTGGCTTGTTGTAAATCCTCCACCCACACATCAGAGCGGTGGCATTACTACGCTAAAGCGTCAACAGTGGCAGGTCTGTTCATATGTGATGATGTGCTCACATTTTGACAGATACACACGGGTTGCATTTAGTGTCTAATGTAGAGTCTCTCACCTGAATCGACGGGTGGAGGAGGGCTCACTGGCTGTTACACCCAAACACTGGAGTAAGGAAACCGCATCCCCTAAACACTGAGTCAGTTTTCAACATCCCCTCTGAGTCTGACGTCTGTAAGCCGATCCTAAGTGGGCCACGGGGCTTCTCCGAGATGACAGCGGAAACCACTTTGTTAGCGCCCATCTTCACACACTCACACTCCAATGAAACCATTCCTCAACTCTCACACACACACACACACACAATCATAGTCGCTCCTGAATTATTCAGTGCCGTGGCAGAAGCAGGTGTCAGAGTGACCTGACCTGTCTTGAGTGTACTGAAACAAAAAAGGTAACATGAGATTGGGAGCTCAGACTGCCATAAGGAATGTTAGGTCATCCCACTGGCATTTTAAGATGTTTAACGATATTTGGATATGAATTAAGTCTAATTTCCCTCTTGTATTTTTCATTCATTCAAACTTTTATTTAACCTGGATAAAAAAACTCCTTGAGATTAAAAATCTATTTTACAAGAGTGTCCTGGCAAGTGGTAGCAGCACAGAGACACTTCCAGGTAAATACATAAACACACGTTCACTCATATTCAACCAACAATGTCATCATAAAAAACCTGGGTCCTAAATCAATTTAAAAACAGTGACATACAGACTGCCTTTCCGCGAGGTCCTTTAAAAAAGTGAGACCAACTCCTTCAACTGGAGTCAGTGCAGGCTTTAGAGACTGTCAATGATGTTTTAATGGGTCAATCAACTTTTTAGTGAGAATGTCGTCTCTCGTCTTTTTCAGGGCTTGATATCAACAATTGCCCTGTGGCAAGTAAACTATGTGTTTGTTCCATCGGGCAGGTGGTAAAAATGGGATCTTTTGAATGAGAGCGGCTGCTCATGCGAGCTAACCTAGTAGCACCAATAACGGCACAAAGAGAAAGGCATGTAGAGACAGAATATATTCAAATGAACAGAGTGAGTTAAAGGGAAACTTGTCAACCAATTCTGTTAAAATTTCAACGCGAAGAAAACGGAAGGTTACTGACGTCTGGCTGAAAAGGAGGCGATGCGGCGGAATTTCCAATGGCAACAGAGCAATCCCCGAAGTGGAACGTCAGACTAATTTCGACCAAACCAGAGGTAGTGATTGTCCGAACAGTGAAAAGACTAACCGAGACAGTTTTACGTCGGGGGGGTGGTGTAAAGGTGCAAAATTCTAGAGGCTCGTGATAACAGCCAAATGCACAATTGCTGAAAAGGCCAAAAAGTGCCTGTTCCTCCAGTAATTGAAGAAATAAGTTCAAATTTTCCCACTAGAAATAAGTTTGAATTTATCCATTAGAACTAAGTTAGAATTTTTCCATTAGACATAAGTTAGAATTTTTCCATTAGAAATAAGTTAGAATTTTTCCAGGAGAAGCAAATTATAATTTTTCCATTAAAAATAAATTAGAATTTTTCCAGAAGAAATAAGTTCAACTTTTTCCAGAGAATAATTTAAATTTTTTCCATTAGAAATATTAGAATTTTTCCATTAGAAATAAAATTAGAATTTTCCATTAGAAATAAATTAGAATTTTTCCATTAGAAATAGTTAGAATTTTTCATTAGACATAAGTTAATTTTTCCATTAGAAATAAGTTAGAATTTTTCCATTAGAATAATTAGAATTTTTCCATTAGAAATAAGTTAGAATTTTTCCATTAGAAAGAAGTTTCGAATTTTTCCATAAGAAATAAGTTAGAATTTTTCCAGAAGAAATAAGTTAGAATTTTTCCAGCTATGTCATTGTTTTGTCATTGTATATGTCATGTGTCTTTTATGTCATATGTCTTTTGTTTTGTCAATGTTTTGTATATTAATCAAGTATAATAATTGTCCAAATCCCTGTTGATTTTATTTATTAGTAAGTAAAACTGCTTTTTGTGAACACCCCTTTAAGAATGAATTTTGTAGACATGACCAAAACAGTCTTTGTAATGGGAGAACCAAATGAACTTGTCTAAACCTTGGAAATATTAACTTTTATATATGTCAGTCCAAATCCCTGCCTTAGCTTTCCGCCTTACTCGGAGAGAAGATAAGTTGTCGATTCAGGGAGAATGACATTTCTTCTGCTCCGCGGGCTCTCTTTCTCATCGCTTTGTCTTCCTGTCCTCGCTGGACTACAATAATAATATTCATCCCTCTTATATCTCCATTCTCTCTTCTCTGAGATCAGGTTCGCTTCAGGGTATCACTCCGCGGGACCTTCCGGTTACGTAATCTGGGTTCATCTGGGACTGAGAAGGTATCTTTTATGATTATCCTGCATCAATACTGATCTATTTGTAATGGCACAGATGCTTGAGGACAAAAATATTAATAAGAAACTGAGCATGAGAGTTCATTCATGATCCGGAATTTGGTAGGAAGTATTAGAAATCACAACTCAAGGTTCACTTACCAGCTATTTATTTGAGCATTAAAGCACATTTGACAACCTTAACCCTCATGTTGTCCTGCGGTCAAATTGACCCGTTTTCCTATATCAATGTTCTTTTTAA